>NW_027103414.1:2530868-2720540 GCF_902728285.1 Clytia hemisphaerica
AAGATCTTACATTCAATAGGCAAACATTTAAATTAAATTAGAACTGCACCTCATAATATCTGCAACTCTTTCAACTTTGTTCTGACGCAATCGTGTGTATTCTTCACTAACTTTATCACTACAGACAAAAGCACTACGTCGATATTGACCAGTAAAGTACAAACTATTTAAATTTTTCACTCTGCTCATTGCAACATACATTTGACCAGCATTGAACTTTCTTTGCCTTTCAAGGTCAAAACTAACGACTACAGAATCCAAAGTCAATCCTTGAACTTTGTGCACTGTACAAGCATAAGCTAGCTTAAGAGGAAATTGTGTCCGAGAAATAATAGGTGAAGTGTACGGGTTTTTTTTGTCAAAGGGAAAATTTACCTCACTCTTTTCAATGGGAACAGTTTCAGTGGCCTTAGCATATTGGTCTTTACTTTGAGCTTTTATTCCAGCCGTTTCATCGTCTAGTTTAACATAAATTAGCTCTGCTTTATTGTTTCTGAATTTTACATCAGTGACAGTTCCAAGTTGACCATTGATCAACCTATCCTCTATATCAATATTACTAATTAGCATTACTCTTGCCCCTATTTTCAAATCAAATAGAACTGATAAGCCACCTGTATCGTTAAGTGGCAGGTTCTTAACCTTGGTAATTTGAGATTCAGTAAAATCCCTTGGATAAACGTCAATAGCTTCTACATTTATTGTTTCCGAGGGCAGAGTATCTAATCTTTGAATATTGTGAAGATGGACTGAAGCATTTTCTGCAAACAAATGCAATGATTCTATTGGATAATCAGGATGTTCTCGTGTTATCAGTCTAGATTTAATCATACTTTCATCATTACTATCCAATTCACCTACTCTTACATTGTTCAAGAGATCAATGAAGTCATTTAGGGAATTCTCCTTTACGCATTATCATGACTTTTGAAAATAAAATTCTTTGAGCCACTAAAATTCTTTCCAGCTTTCGTATATCATTTAGATTATCTGGGAGATAAAAAATTTGAAGCTTGTTAGAAACAGACTGACATGGGATTTCACCCTTCATTAGTTTACTATGACAGGTTGTACATACATAGAAGTTACCATCAAAGGAAGTTACAGGATTTAAATTTTCTATTTCTTCAAAGTTAATTAATGAGTACTTTTGCTCATCAAAACCTATCACAGATCTTTTAAACATGCTGCGGTTACACATTACACAAATGTAAGAAGGACCCTCTTGTTTTTTCTGTCTGAAGTTCTCAACTCTTTTTCCTACATGAAGTTTCTTGTTAGCTTTGTAAATTTTTCTCTTTCTTTCTTTTTCATTTTCATGGTTTTTTGATCCTTTGTTCAGTTCTCGTTGCATGCGTTTTGATGCTTTTTCATTTTCATGTTTTTCTGATCCTTTATTCAGTTCTCGTCGCATGCGTTTTGATGCTTTTTCACTTTCATGTTTTTCTGATCCTTTATTCAGTTTCCGTTGCATGCGTTTTGATGCTTTTTCATTTTCATGTTTTTCTGATCCCTTATTCAGTTCTCGTCCCATACGTTTTGATGCTTTTTCATTTTCATGTTTTTCTGATCCATTATTCAATTCTCGTCGTATGCGTTTTGATTTTTTTTCTTTTTCATGCTTTTCAGTACCTTTCATTTTTTCACGATACCTCTTAACAGAAGCATTTATTTGTCTGCGTGAGACTTTTGTTAAAATTGTACCTTCTATATCTTTCTCATTGTGAAAATCAGTTTTTAGATAAATGATGTTAAAAAGATTGGTATTACTATACTCTGACCTTATATATCGCTTAATTTCTTGTGTACTGTCAAATTTTAAAAGAACTGAAGTTCCAATGCCCCCTTCAACTTGATGACCATAAGAATCTCTACTATGTGGATCAAAAAGAAAATACTTTTTGTTGTAGTGCATTACAGCTAGGCAATTTCCAGCTATTACTAAAACTGCACCAGAATGCTGCATTAGGAGTTCTTCCTGAACAAAATTCACTGCAATATTACCAGTCTCAAAAAAGCCTTCAAAAATGTTGAAATTTAGTGCACAAGTGCTATCTCCTATATCAATGGTCTTGGAAAACTGTTCAATGTATGGGGACTGCCCTGTAATACCCAACTTTTTAAAATTCAAATCACCTTGTTCTAAAACGTAATCCAAATCATGAGTTTCCCATAGTGATAGTTTTCTAAACTTAGCATAGCAAATGGCAAAAAAACAATTCGAGGAACATTGTATACCCGCAGTCTGACCAAATTTACTGTTGCCCTGATGAAATGAACCTTGAACACTTGGACCAGGGTTGAGTTCTATATCACCTGATAGTAAAAGCGTGTAATTTACTTTGAAAAAAATAAGGTTCGCATCTCCCATTACATTGGGATATTGAACAAAAATTCCATTTCTTGAAAGATTAAGAAAATCTAAAGGTGTGTTAAGCTCAGTTAGCTCAAACGATTTTGGAATTGCAAAACATAGCAGGGTAAAAAGTGTTATAAAACGAACAGGTCTAAGAAGTTTCGAGAATGCATTATTGGAAAAGTCGGAACCAACAGTAATAGATTTAGCAATACATTTCACGTTTTTTTGAGCTGTAAAAGCAAAGCTTCCTATGCGTGCACGATATAATGCAATAGATATCATCTTCAAGCACAAACACAGATAAACTGGCTAACTGAGTTATGGTATAAAAGTATCTAGTAAAAAGTATTAGTATTAGTATAAATAAAATATATATTTTCTTCAAAAATATACTTGTAAAAGTTTTGTTTTCTTTGTATTTGTTAACTGACAATGCAGTTGAATTTTTAAGAGCTGTCGATACGTACAAGCTCGATCGGTCGCAGGCACAGGATGACAACCTGCCCTGGCCACGGGTTGCCTCAATCAGATTCAGTGGCCGAGAACCGCGCATAAATCCGAAGGGCGGGAAAAAAAACCACAATCAGATTCACTGCAGTGAACGAATCTGAGAATGGCAAAAAAAAAAATCTCAATCACAAAAAAGTGTAGGCAAAAAAGGTGCTTCAAACAGATCCTTTAGATAAATAAATCTATGTGGACCTGGCAAAGCAAAGTTGAAAGGTTTATACTTACTATGTCTTCTTGATGGATAAGATTTTGGATTGTTAATCAGCTTAAAAAGTATTGCTTTAAATGAATTGGAATTGCACAGCTACAAGAAATAGCCCACACTTGAAAAATATGGGCTTCACGTTGTACGTACAGATAGTTTCTTATGACGAAAAAATATCTGTGCGCTTGAAACAGTGGAGCTAATGATACAACTTATAATAACTCATTCATTAACTTATTATCTCTACAATATCAGGCCAGTATCAAAAAACGCGCGAAATCTCTACAATATCAGGCCCAGTATCAAAAAACGCGCGAAAAGGGTCGTGGTTACACGAACTTGTGAGTTACCTAACATTATTATTTCAACTAAGCTTAGTGAGTCCGTCCACTGTATGAAACACTTTCGTTTTCTAAATTTTTTATTACACCGCCGCCGCCGCCGCCGCGAAAGGCTATCGTAATACTTTCGCTAGGCGAAATTAAAAAAACGTGTAACTTACAATTTATAAGCAGGAATCAATGTCAAGAAAATATAATCCATCTGTTTATGTTGTTCTTCCACACAAAACCTTGGAGACTGTGACATCACTGCAATGCTCTATAGGTAAAGCAATGTTGAATAAAAGGAAAGAAATTAAAAGTCAAGTAATGCAGCTTAACCCTAGGCTTTTAGGAGCGGTTAAAAACCAGGGGCTATTAGAACTCATTTACTTTTGATCTTACAGTAGTTACTCTTTTTAATGAAAAAAGGTACACAAGATCCTTGTTATGAGCAAAAGTTTGAAATTTCCGCTAAGCTATTGTAAACTAACAACAGTTGCCTGAGTTTAAAATGTTTTATGTTACCCTTAACCCTTAGACCACGAGGGACACGTATATGCGTCCAAGACAAGCCAAAATATCAAGCCTCAGACTTGAGGCTATAGCTCCTGGTCACTTGATTTAAAGGGGCATAAACCCGATGTTTTAGAAAGAGTATATAAATAGCTTTCCAATGGTACCAAGGAACCGGTCAATTTTCAGTAAAGTTGTTAATTCATATTTCAATTATGACATCCCCTTCTCACACACCAACTGGGACCCCTTCCCACTGGAAAAATTGGTGAAAATATCGTCACCAGTGGAAGAATTATACTCTAATTTTTGTCTCCGTTGAAAACAATCAGACAAGCAAATCCTCCTTGCAAAATATTTTCCCCACTGAATTTTCTGGCTCAAAACAATGGAATTCAAATCCCCAGCCTTTAAAAAAGTAAGAATATCAATCCCCATTGAGTTTTGGTTCTTTTATTTTTAACACCACTGGCTGAAAAATCCCACCGGGTCTGTTGGATGGGGGTATTATCCACTTTGTAGTGACATTGTGTAGACAATAGGATGGTCTCGTTCAAAAAAGATTTTTTTTTGTTTCTGCGCAGATTTATTTTATAATAAATTGCATTGTACTTACTTTCATCATATGATCTATGAAATGATAATTCTTTCTACGCCATTCTTCAGTTTGATAAACGAAATTCCCTTCCGAGCTATTATCATGTCTCAGCATTTTCAGGGTTAAATTAAGGTATTGCATTATAACATTGAAATGTTGGATGCTACTTGGTGAGATGTTATAATGCTGATGGACAAGCGTAATATCAGCATCCATCAATTCATAAGTCATATCTTCTTCGTCCTAGAAAGAAAATCAAATTGTTTTCAGCACCCCCATCAGGGATTGGGTGCTAAGGCAAAATGGTTGCCGGGTATGTGATAGTCTTAAGGGCCCCTTTTTCACACTCTCGAAAGTCCTTCAAAATGTATAACCATTCAATAACCGACCTCTGTAAGGGTTCCAAAATCAAAAATCGGCTCCCTCAAAGGGTCATAAATTCTTGAAATTTAGACGAAAATTTTGGCTGAAGTTTTCTAAACTCAGTCTCTCTAAGGGTCGATTTTCAAACTTTGGCTTGGACATACCCGTCATCTCGCACACTTGATAACCCCCGGTTCATTACCACTTCCATCTAAAGAAGCTTATTGACACCCCCGTGTCATAGACACGTTGGGATTTAGTAAGCGCTACTGGATAATTTGGCCAAAATTATGTCCCCAATGGGAAAATTACTCTACAATTCCATTGGGAAATTGACTTTGGTTATTTTTTACTTTGAAAATACACTCCAAAACAATCCCTACTAAATTTTTGGACTTTGGAACAATAGAGTTTCTATCCCCCTTGAGATTTTGAGAGAAATTTTCATCTCCACTGCGGGAAAAACTCTCACCGGGGCAGTGAGATATGTATCTTGTCTATTGCTCATGGATATTCTAATTGAAATTGTGACAAGTACGCATTTTATTTTCAAGAACACCCAATTTTTTTGAAGTTTTTAATAGGGTAAGAACACCACCATCATTTGGCAACAGAACCTAAAAATGCCATTTTTAGAGGATTTTACCATTGTATGGCTAATTTTTATCCAGCAAAAGCTAATTGGTTTAACAAAAATGGCAGATTTTTGCTTTAAGGTGTATTGCATGTTAGATTTTTTGGCTGGGATTTGATCCAGACCTAAGAATATTGTCAGAATATTTCAGAATGATTTTTCACCACAAAAAGCTAAGAATATCCATGGTGGATTGAAAAAAACACCGTTCTTATAATAAAGAAAGCGTGTAACATAAAAGGGATTGGGTCGAGTATACCAGGGTTGAATAATGATGTAACTATAGACTTAAAAATGAAAATAACTGAGCCTCGTCAAAGATTTACTGGCTTTAAAGGTTTTATTTTTACATAAGTATTCCCGTTTCATATCAGACACATATTTCATATTAGGACAGTGACTTCCTATTGTTAGATAATGCTGATATAAGCAAAAAAACTGCTTTTCTTTTCCTCTTTCTGACCAATCTTGCTCCACATCTGTGTTAATCCAATGTGAAAAAGCTTGTGAATTAAAATTGATGAATAAGCAAACGATATCACTCTTTTCTTTAAAGGGACATTACAGTAGTAAAATGAAAACATTGCGCGAACCACGTGTCATTAAAGAGAACAATGAAAATCACGTGTCCAAAACAAACTTGTAAAACAATTGAACAATAAAAATTAGCCATATTTGGTTTGATTTTTTATTTTGACATGTCACATTTGTTTTGATTTTGTATCCGCTGCATACAGTTTGTTTACAAATTTCGCAAGTACTGTTGTGTCCCTTTAAACAAAACCTTTGAAGGTATAGATAGATTGTATACTGTACCGTTAGAAGCTTAGGAAATCCATCTATAGTACATCCACAATCTGGAAGGTTGTCCCATAATGGCTCACTAGTGTAATTGAACTTTGTGCAACTCCTTGACACTTTACCTAAAATTTTCAACAAGAAGTAAGTAAGTAAGTATATTTATATAGTGGCTGTCGGCGGAACCGGGAGTGAGGGAATCTATCCCCTTTTCTATTTGCGCTAGACCTGGAAGATGTAATGCTGAGGTGGAGCGCCACACCTACTCTCAGCTCCCAGTAACTTACCGCCTAGATCAGATTACCCAATCTTAGCTTCAACAAGAAATATGAGAGTTAATACTCTTAAACAATCTAGTGTCCCAGAAAGATTCCCAAAAAAAAATTCTGTACAACACCACAAAGGACCTTAAAGAAATTGCAGAAATTTTCCATTACACAATCCTCTTGCTGAAAATGCATAAAATCATTTCTAGCCTCGTTTTAAAAAGATTTATCGCTAATATGGTTTAACGTTATGCATTAGACATAGGGTCTCCTTTTGTATAGAGACAGATAACGGTCATTTAGGAAAAAAAACGATTTTAACCCTATTCATACTAGGCTTTTAGGGGCGGTTTAGAACTAGGGGAGGGGGCTTTTCCTGTACCATCTCTTAACTTTTGATCTATATAGTTTTTTTGAATGGATGAAATTCGACACACAAGATCCTTGTCATGCAAGTTAACTTTTGACAAAATAATTTTTTTGATGACGTCACTCATCATGACAAAAGTGAATAAAAATCGAAAATTTCCTTTGTTCTATTTTTGAAGCCTTCGGATGTTCTTAACTTTTTGAGTTTCAAGCCTAAAAATGCTCTTAACATGTTCTTCTTTTCACCCCTTTCTGAATATTTTTGTCCATATTCCGAAAAGTTCAGGTGATTTTAGCACCTGCCTTTAAGCCTTAAAATATTCCTAACTTGTTCTTAACATTTTGGCCATCGAAGCCTTATGTTCTTATATAGTTTGGTCCTATTATAAAAACCGTGTATCTGACATAAGAAATAATTTTGTACTGGACACGGCGATCTTTAATCGGATTTATCGAATTCAAAAAATGCTCAGTTTTGGTTGTGAAGAAAAATTAATGAAGTTTAAAAATAGGATTTTTCCTTTATCCTATACAGAACAATAAAACGGATATCCAGTGAAAATTTCAGAGCACTACTCTTTCCTGATCGGGAATTATTCCAATTCCGATTTCGAGGGAGCTTACGCGGGATATGGCGGGATTTTGAGGGATCTAAAATCAAACATTTCCAAACCCGATTTTGAGCAGCCTTCATTAAAACAAATTTCTGTGTTTAAATTGTACACATAAGGAACAGCACTTATTACAAAAATTGACTTTCGATTTCCCCGATTTTTAAACATCACTCGAAAAATGGTATACGAGATTTATGATTTGTTTTTGATTTATGATTTATTTTTGATTTATTTTTGATTTATGATTTATTTTTGATTTATTTTTGATTTTTTTTGATTTATGATTTATTTTTGATTTATTTTTGATTTATTGATTTATTTTTGATTTATTTTTGATTTATTTTTGATTTATTTTTAATTTATAAAATTGTGTACGAGATTTATTTTAGTGATTTGCCCCTCGCTCTAAAGATCGCAGTGGGAAATGTATCAAATTTTATGACACCTTACTGTCAGAGATGTCATCATGGCCAAGGTGTGAAAATTTCTAGGTGTCAAAAACTATTTCCTTTTGAAGTAAAGTAGAAGTTAGGAATTTATAGAAAATTTCATGTCTAAAGCTTTCTTATTTCAGGAGTTATTAACATAACCACGAACAGAAAAAGCCACCCCCTAGTGCGAATAGGGTTAATGTTGTAACATGGCGGAACTTTCTCATTCCTGGGGAGACTTACCTTTTTTCACTTTATGATGGAAAAAGACACGCTTTAATTTGTTAGGCGGTCGCAGTATCAGTGCCGTTCTGTGTTTTTTATACGCAGTTTGTACGCAGCAATAAAAAAATCACTTTTGTAGATATGCCCGTAGCGAGTACCTCACCAAAAACCGGAATTTTTCATTCCGCTTCTTAGTGAGTTCCACTTTAAAGATTTTCGAAAAATAGAAGCCATTTAAGTGTTTTGACGCAAATTCGATTTTTTTGCTACTGCAAGAGCTTCGAAAGTTTAAAGTGACGTCAAAAAATCGAATGTTTGGGGCCCAAAAACTTAGACTCAAAACATTCGAAAAAGTCGCAAAGTGGAATAGACGTTAATTGCGTAGAAAAAACGCAGAAAAAAGCAGAAAGATCACGAAGATGCGTCAAGAACGTTTCCCAGGGGATGAGAAGGTTCAGCCATCCTATGGTATATCTTTGTTTTTCCATAAATCAATTTCGTCCCAATCTGTGCCCGCAAAAAATACGGGCAGCAGTAAAAAACTATCCCCGCTAGCACAAAATGTTCTCTCGACGTTCATTTAATGTTCACAACGTCCATATAACGTTCGATGAACGTTGGAACAACGTTGTGTGCTAGAGCTGGGATAGCAGTAAAAGAGAAATCGGTGAAACCACTCATTACCTTTCAATCCGTATTGTGAAAAATTTGTGGCTAAAATTGGGATCTGATCACATTGGGTTTCGAAATTTTCTCCCGCACCAACTGATTTCCATAGCACTTCAAAGTTATCATATACATATGGACAATAATCTAAAAATTGAATTGAAATTCAAGAATCAATACAGAATAAATCCCGAATTGATTTGAAGTTTTAAGTAGCATGTAAAAAAATGCACGAATCCTATGAAATAGGCTGATAAAGACTGTATCATCGATTTCAAAGCCCCGAAGTGGCTAGATCCGAAACGCCTGGATGAGAGATCAAACCACTTGTGTCCCATCTTAAGCACGTGTCATGCGTGGTTTTCACACAATATTTCTAAATGTGCGGCAAATTTAAGACTTCACATTTTGGTCCAGCGCGCAGCAGAATGGACCTTTAAAAAGCAACTGATCGAAAAGATTTTGTCTTTGTCGGGGCCTGTGCGAGCAATAAATTAACAAGTCCATGCTAAACCAACCACCGATCTAGAATTTTTGCCCCGCCTACCCGCGCGATGTTTGACCTATGTTTTGGATCGAGTCAAATTAGAGTCAAATTTCCCGGTTAGATTAAAGGGTTGTTTCAGGTAGCGTCAGGTAGGGTTAGGGCTAGGGTTGGGGATGGGAGTTAATCCCTGGTTAGGGTTTTTGCCCCCGGGTAGAGTTTGGAGTAAATACCATGTTTATAAGAAACTTTGAACTCCTCAATGCAGTTGTGACTCGATGGTCGAGTGGTTAAGGCGCTGGCGTTCCAATCATATGTAGTGGGTTCGAATCCCATCGGCGGCAAAAGTTTCGAAATTTCGGGAAATGCATCAGAAAGTTTTAAAACTTAGCAATTTGAAGAAAGTGTTAAAGAATAGAAGCTCAGAGTGAAGGATGGGAAGGAAATTTTTTTACGTCACTTAAGGAACCCGGTACGAACGACATTCGGTTATTACCACGTCAGCTGGACCTTCACGCCGCTCCGGCTTCTTGTTATTGCTTAAAAAAGATTGAAGATTCCTCTCTAGCCCCTTCGGGATTTCAAACTCATCAATGGACCGTGTTCTCTTACATGCAAGGCAGTCCTGCTCATCTTCACCGTTAATACAGTTTTGTTTTCCATCGCAAAGTTGGTCTTTCCAAATCAATTGATCTGTGGAATTACATGATACCAAAGCAGAGCCATACTCCTTCATATAATCAAACCGATCTAAGAAAGATTATGACATCCTATTACATTAGCCAGGTTTGGTCACTGACCTTTGTATCCCTGGACCAAGTTAGAGTCGATATTTTTCGTGGATAGCCCAGTAATCTAGGACTTTTAGACAGTCTTTCGATTGTTTTCACGGGGTCCACGGCCAGAGCCGGCTGGGCTATCTATGAACTGAACGGAACATTAGAAGGAGCGGGGATTCGAACCGCGAATCCCTGGTTTGAGACGCTGACGCCTTTGACCAAAAATCTTTGATCGGAGTTTTTTGGAAATTGGTACCCTAATGGCGGCACTACTCAATAGCGGTGAAAACGCATCGAGAGCGCTAGATCTACTTTTTCTGGAATACTTTTGATGATGTAGCACCACTAGACGTTAATTTTTAACATTGTAATGGCTTCTTCTCGGGTACCAATTCCAAAAAAAACTCCGAACAAAGATGGCGGATATAGCTTGGTCCAGGGATATATAAAGGTCAGTGGCTTTGGTTAAGTGGCGTATTTTTCCGCCATCTTAAAAGAAAACTTTTGATTTGAGGCGATTCCTCGTGTAGTATCCCTATCTCACTATCGAAATAATTATATCTTATTGGCTGAAAAGTATATCACGTGACAATTTATACCTGGGCACATTGAATCGCAATCAGATTTTCGGAGTTCAGGAAGGCTGCCACACCATGTTTTATCAATCAACGTGTAAGACGGGCGTTCTCCTATTTGTGAGCAATTCAATTGGCAGTAATCTGTTTTCCAATCATAAATTCCAGTGCAAGAAGCCAGTGCTGGATTTCTACTGCAAACTAAAAAAATAATGACAAAATGCTAAATGAATGCTATTTAACCAAACCTTCGTAAGATCTTGTTAATAGAGCTTTCCTCTCGCTCAATATTGTTAAGATAAAATAACTTTTCACCGTTTAGTCCTTGACTACACTGAGTATCAGAGACCAAGTTTTCAAAGATTATATCAACCTCTGACGACTAAGTGTAGAAATTCTATCACACATGTGTCAATAATCACTGTATAGAGAATCAAAGATGCTCCCTTACAAGGTGTGGAATCCCTAAGTTGTAAGGTCAATTATCCTTTGTTGTTAAGAGATTACCCATTGTTCTGATTTTCATTTTGAGTCTCTGTTAGAATCTTAGGGATCAAAAAATATTCTGTACTTTTAGAAATAAAATATGATCTGGTCTGTAATTTTTCAAAGATTCAGAGGAAGGAATACAAGATGGCGGCCGCACTCATGAGCCCCGGCGAGCCATTTTGAGTGAGGGGGCCAACATTTTGGAAAAAAAAGTCGCCCACCATGGTTGGGCGACGAAGAAAATATTTTTCACTTTTTACACCCTCAAAACACCTTAAAACGATATCTAATTGGGGAGAATAATAGTTTTTGTGGTTTGATTTGGTCTCAAAGCCAAATTTATTGGGCAAAAAGAGCTACCACACAACCTAGCCAAATTGGTTACCCTGCTTTATAGACCAACCTGTTGTCTCTATCGCTGACTTTATTTTAAAAGCGTTGATGTTATTTTTGAGTTGTGTTTTCAACGACGCGAATAAAAATATCAACTTTGAACTTAATCCAAGATCTTGGATTGTCGTCATGGTTACTTTTCTTTGCTTTGATTGGGCGCTGAATAGAATTGCTATTCACCGTGACAGGTCGGAACATGATTTCGGCGTGGGGATGTATAGAAAGTAAAATTTGTTTCATAGTTTGAGTCTTTTAAGAAAATTTATAAAATTTTCGGATGGTGTTTTCCGCCATGGACTTGAAACTTAGCAGAAATGTTCTCTAGCATAAAAGGAATTAATTGAAAAAAAATTGGGTTTATGGCGTCATCATAAAGACAGTGACGGCATTTTCACATTTACCGCTGATGTCCAGTGAAAAAAGTACCCTCTACTAAAATTGCATTTAAAGTTTAGCTGTTAAAGATTTTTCAATTCTGTTTTGATTTTCTAAAAGCCAAAAAAAATATCTTTAACAAATTTGCTAGTTATTAAACATACCAATACAATTTGCGTTTAAAATCTGTGCAAAAAGTATTTTTTCAGAAATGAATGACGCCATTTTTAAAGACATCATCATTTTTTAAAAGATTTTCAGGATTTTCTGAAACATCTTATAGATACTTAAAAGCTGTCAAAAATTGAAGTCAATTGGATAACTACATCAAAAGTTAAGCTAATTTTAAGATTTTGAGATTTTACAGGGTTTTAGCTGGATTTTATGACATGACTACACAAAAAAATTAAAAAAAAAACTTTTTAAAACCTGATCTAGTAAATGTATGATGGTAAAATTTGGTATACATGTTGCTAGTAAGATTATAAAAAAAGTCAAAATTTTCAGGGCGTTGAAAAAGTTTTTCAGTGAGCTATTAGCAAAAAGGCGCCAGGGTGGTGGAAGACAGCTCCTGATTAAAATAAGGTTAAGAACATGCAAAAGCTTAAAAAATTTTATATGTTTTTTTATCTAAAAGCCTGTATACTGTTCCCTCTATTACTTTTTGCTTTATTTCTACAATGTCTGAACTAGTTGTCTAGCTTGCTTGACTACCTTAAAGCACACTTACATATTTTGATGTCATTGTTTTGTTCTAAAGCCTTGCACTCCTCTGCATTAGTGCACGTGTGCGAAAAACCAAAATTCAATATATCCGGGAATGTTCCAATAGTGTAGAAGCCTGTTGATTTGCATTGTATTTCTCCCATAAAGCAAACACAACTGGCACATCCCATTATGTTGTAAATTTGAACAGGACTCGTTTTTCCATGTTTTAATATTTGTCCATTGTAAAGGCAATCTGAAAAAAGAATAATTAAAGCTTGGATTTTAAGAATACATAGACGATGCTATCGTCCATTTTAGAGGGTCAGTAAACGCGGGAATATATATATACGCGCAGAGTCAGGGCGTCAGGGCGGTTTACGGGAACAAACGTAAACATCTCCGCCACTGTTTACTCTGCCCCGAACTAAACTCATTTTTAAATTTATTCCCTTTTTCAGTGATAATGTGCTAGACGATAGGATCGTCTAAAGAATACATAAATTTGATCACACTCTTTTTGGTCCAGCGCGTAGCAGAATGGACCTTTAAAAAGCAACTGATCGAAAAGATTTTGTCTTTGTCGGGGCCTGTGCGCGCAATCAATTAACAAGTCCAGGCTAAACCAACCGCCGATCTAGAATTTTTGCCCCGCCGACCCGCGCGATGTTTGACCTATGTTTTGGATTGAATTGGTAGTAGAGTCAAATTTCTCGGTTAGATTAAAGGGTTGTTTCAGGTAGGGTTAGGGCTAGGGTTGGGGATGGGAGTTAACCCCTGGTTAGGGTTTTAGCTCCCGGGTAGAGTTTGGAGTAAATACCATGTTTATAAGGAACTTTGAACTCCTCAATGCAGTTGTGACTCGATGGTCGAGTGGTTAAGGCGCTGGCGTTCTAATCATAGGTGCTTTGTATATAGTGGGTTCGAATCCCATCAGTGACAAAAGTTTCGAAATTTCGGGAAATGCATCAAAAACTTTTAAAACTTAACAATACAAAGAAAGTGTCAAAGAATAGAAGCTCAGAGTGGAGGATGGGAAGGAAATTTTTTTTCGTCACTTAAGGAACCCGGTACGAACGACATTCGGTTATTGCCACGTCAGCTGGACCTTCACGCCGCTCCGGCTTCTTGTTCTTCTATAAGAACAATGAGGCTAAAAAATGCCAAAAAAATAAGAAAATTCTTGATATTCATGACGTAATTTTTCATACGAAAACACCCAAAAAACAACGGGCGTTTGCCACCAGTTTTGAATTTAAACAATGAAACTGGTGGCAAACGCCCCGTGTTTTTCGTGTGTTTCCGAATAAGAATATGAATTTCTTTACCTTTTTCATAGAACTGTTCTTTATAATCTTGCACGGTACAGCGATCGCACTTGATAAGAAAAAGATAACTCTCAATAAACTCAAATTTTGTACAGGTCACGTGACTTTTTAAGCAGTCACACGAGACACCTTCACTTGTGATCCAGCTGCCTTCAGGTTTTTGGATGCCAGTTGCAGGGTCTGTGCAACCATCATCACAAGAAATATAGGGAATTTGATATTTGATGTAATTGTCACACGACAAGCCTTCACACATAGTAGAATTGTGATAACGGCATTTGATACTCCCCTCAAGCGTACATTGACATGAAATACAATCGTCAGATAGTGCAAGAGTAAGGGATTGACCAGACGACACGATTTGAGATGAATTGGATGGGTTTTCACAGTACGAACAATCTGTCTCCACAGGTAAACTTGTACAATTCTCACATAGAGTTTGCAATCTGCTTCTGTGAAAGACAAGTGATAATTGTGTAGTAAGTATATTCATCTTGGGGCTCTCGGTGGAGCCGGTAGTGAGATTTGTGATAGACCTCTGGGAGTTTGAATGCCGAGATGGAGCACCTACACCTACTCTCAGCTCCCAATATAAGCTGTTGCCATTCGCTGATATGGCGAAACTCAAAAATGACGAACAATAAAAACAATGGCGAGCCTGAATTTGTTGAATTTTAAGCAAATTGAGAGTATTAAACCTAAAAAATTGTTGAAAATTAAATACGGTATATTAAAACCTAAATGAATATGTTTTGACTTAAAGTGTCAAAAAAGAAAAACTTTGGAAACTTTGCTTATCGATCCTAAATTTACGGCCAAAAAAAATTCAAAAGGTTATCATTGGTTCTTTTTTGAATAGCACCCTTCGAAGGAGTGGATTTACCCACTCTCAAAAAGAAAAAAACGTACAATATGGTGTTACTTACTCAGTAGGGCCTTTATACCACTTATAGCATGATACTTCCTCAGTTGTCTCGTTGCATGTACAATATGTACATTGAGATATAATGTGGGTGTTCCTGTGGTGAAACTCCACATCATCAATCTTACAATATGTACCTGAATGAAAAATGAAAAATGAAGAAACGGGTGTTTGAATCAATATTTAATAAAAAACGAACGAACGAACGAACGAACGAACGAACGAACGAACGAACGAACGAACGACGAACGAACGAACGAACGAACGAACGACCGAACGAACGAACGAACGAACGAACGAACGAACGAACGAACGAACGAACGAACGAACGAACGAACGAAACGAACGAACGAACGAACGAACGAACGAACGAACGAACGAAACGAACGAACGAACGAACGAACGAACGAACGAACGAACGAACGAACGAACGAACGAACGAACGAACGAACGAACGAAAACGAACGAACGAACGAACGAACGAACGAACGAACGAAGAAGAACGAACGAACGAACGAACGACGAACGAACGAACGAACGAACGAACGAACGAACGAACGAACGAACGAACGAACGAACGAACGAACGACTTTATTTTCTCTTGTTTTCGGTAGGGGAATGATCAAAGACTTTTAATAACCAAACTTTCTGAACTACTTTGCATTCGGGATGCACGGTCGAGTTTCCCACCTGTGCTGTTATCGTTTATTTCACATAGGATAGCACTTTTGGCTTTGACTAGTGCTAGGTATTGGTGATAGCTTACAACCAACATTGTCTAATATGGTCAATATCTACCACTGGTAAAAATTACAAGTCAAAAGCTCCGGTAGTTCCTGAGTTTCCACTGGTCGACGTGAATTTTTACAGACTGTTTTGCGAAGTATTTGACACTTGGTCACTTTTTTTTGACAAACAATCTTTCATTAAGAAACTTATCAGTCAAACCGGTCAAAATTTTAAGGTCAATCTTGTGTTTATAAGGGCTGGCCTCAAGGACCTCTAGAAGGTTTTCTACCATACTAAGAAAAATAAGAGAATACTTAAAGGGTTGATTCTTTTTGCAAATCCTTTAAGGGTCTTTTCACTTTTCAGTCTCTTTAAGGATCACTATTTACACCATTGAGTTTCAAGCCCGAAGGGCTAGAAGCGAAACTTTAACCTTTCTCAGGCAAGAGAAATTGAAGCTACTTATTTCCCATCCAAAACGCGCCATAATCATGACGACGGATTGTATCTAACGGTTCTTTTGTTTTTGAGGACTTCATTTTTTGAAATCTAGCGATAGGCTTTAGTTTCAATCTGGCGTTTGTGTAAAAATAATAAGTGCTTTCATTTCCCATCCAGGAGTCTCGCCTCTAGCCCTTCGGGCTTGAAACTCAATGATTTACACTAATACTTCGTTTCTTTTCAAGAGAAAATAAGGAAGATGTCCTTACCTGGTATAAAAGCTCTTGCAAAAACCAGAGGCATTCCGATCGATAATAAAGTGAAGATAATCGCAATCATCCCTGGTGCCATCGTGGCTTCAAATGAGTGCTTTAGAAGAATGACTAGCTAACTCGTCTATCTTTTATAGGGAATTGTCAGTTTATGAAAGTGTATGGTATTTATAATCCTTATAAGGCAATCAGCATGCATTTGCCATCGTTGTTTTTGAACGTGTTTAATGTCTTGTACCACTGTTCAATAATTATGTGGCATTTTTTATTACGCTTGTTTGGTACATAGAAATTTGAAAATAAAGTTACCAATTTTCAAAAATATTTTTAATTTTTTTTTTCAAATATTATTTTAAATTTTTTATCATGGGTTTTTTCTAAATCTTAAACAAGATGTTTTGAGAGGAAATGATAATTTTGCTTGCGTGATAAAATATGAGGAAAGAAAACTTAAAATCGTTATAAATTGAAGTACCTGATTACAGCTTGATAAAAAAACTTAGTATCAAGTCTTAACCCTGAGAAATTGGCTTTTCTTTTCCAGCTGATGATGATGATATGAGTCCTCCCCATTGGAGAATGGGTCCTACTCCTTACGAAGTAGCAATTCCTCCTTTTTCAAGTTGGAACGCTTAGCGCTGTCCAGACATCGCTGGTTCTGTGCACGCGAGACACAGATACCATGATGTATTATAGTGGTGACACTCGAACACCAGTAGAAGCCGTGATTTCAACCACAAATCTTTAGTTTTAAAAATCACCCCTACAAATTCAAACGTAATGATGGCGAGTTTGCCATTAGGCTGCCACTGATTTTTTTGTCAAAAGTTATGATCTTGTTTGGCCGAATTTCATCCAAAAAGACCAATTAGAGTGGTGGTATAGGAAAAGCTCCCCCTCTATTTCTGAACCACCCTTTAAATCGTAGTATGAACAGGGTTAAACGCCTTACAAAGGTCATCCACGTAAGATGAAAATTTGACCATCTGTTTCAAGTCAGTAGAAAGGATAAATGACAATTTGAAAGAAAGATGAGAATCTTTAGAATATGTCTTTCTAAAGTATTTTCAAACAAACCATGTGACATTTTTTATTGGATGGGTTCCAAAATAACAAAATCTATTATCCTCTTCCCAGCTGGCACACAACGTTGTTTCAACGTTTATCTAACGTTAGATTAACGTTGAAACAACGTTGTGTGCCAGCTGGGTTATAAATAGCTATTTTTCCATTTACCAATTTACGACGGAATTAGAAACATAGAATTTAACAAATCAAAGGGACTTGTCCACTCAAAATGGTGGGCCCTTTCCCCGGAGCACTCATGTTTTGTCCAATCCATAATGGCTTCTGATCACCAAGGTAACCAACAATAGCAAACGAGCCTCTTGATTGCCTCTGGAACGGTTTCTTTCCACCGATGAGGAGGAGTGCTTTTTCACATTGATCATTATATTTGACTGTTCCTTCGTCGCGAATAGCACCAAACACAGTTGTTCTGCACGTTTTGAGACAAAATGGACAAAAGAATCAGTTTTATTGTTGGCCTTTTTATACCAACCTTGAGTAAACGTCAGCCCTAAATTTATTGCAGACCCTAAAAATAAGTCCCATAAGCTCGAGAAAAACTCTACAAAAACTGTAAATTCTAATAACCATAACTTTTTTCGTCATATAAATAGCCTGGGGTACACCTAAAGCTTTTTGATCTAGACTAGATGAGGCGTTTAAATGGCACGGTAGTATGGTAGCTCTCAATTGTAGGAGATTCTAGTTGTTTTAGGAAAGTAAAAATAGGATGCGTAGCGACGTACAAATTTGCCATGAAGCTTTGATCTTTTAACAATGAGATTGTGGATTTGGCAAAATTGGTGAGTATGGCAAATTTTGAAGTCAATCGAATTGGCTGAATGATTCTCGTTTTTGAAAAAAGATTATTGAAAATCTGTTGTTGGCTTCTTATTTTCAATTATATCTTTCAACTCCGAGTAACTTTTTTTATTTGGATTTTTAGTGCTTGCCTATTAAAATGGCGAACTCGTCAAGCGCTCCTAATCTACTTCCCCAGTAGAGTAATAAACTAAGCGTCATCATAAATCGTCAGAAAGCAATTCAGTCAGAAGTAGACTCTATTTTATGGAAGCATTGGCACAATAAAGCAATAAATTCAAAGATATGCTTTTTATATACTTTAATTGGATAAACTTTCACGGGGATCAAACATGGGAATATCAATCCCCATCGAGTTTTGGTCCGTTGTTTTTACCCCCACTGGCTGAAAGAATCCTACCGGATCTGTGAGAAGGGGGTGCATGTCAATATCAATAATGGTGTTTTGATCCTTACCCTTTGGGAGACGATTGTAACCATTGTAGTGAGCGTTGGCATGCTGTACTATCTGCATACCAATCAAACGATCTACAATTCTGATATTCACCTGAAATATTTCGTTTGATTATGGTAATAACAATACATAATAGCTCGTTTTTGGCAAACGCAAAACATCACCTTGAATAATTTGTAGCAATATTTTTCGAATATGGCAATAACAATCTAAACTATACTCGTTTTCTGTGTAAAATGTACATTACAGTTCTTTCTATGTTCTTAACACCCGGGGGGGGCACTCGATTTCGAAACGACGGTATGTGCCGCGCAAAATCTGCTTTTCAAAATCGTACCCTTACAGTGCAATTCAATATGCCTGAAAAGGTACCCTTTCAGTGCATTTTCTCTTGATTTACCCAACCCTTATAGTGCACTATATTTCTCAGCTGTAAATCTGTGTGAAAGAAAAAGCTTGGGAAATTTTCTGTTTCAAAGAAAAACTGGGAAAATTATTCTTGTCAGCTGTAATTATCAGACAATAGAAACTTTTTCAAACAAACGAGAAGTATAAACCTTATTTCTTTTTAACAATTATTTTGAATTTGTTTTAAAATTCGACCCTTGCAGTGCAATCTCACAGAAACACACCCTTACAGTGCATTTTGGGATGCTGAAAAACCCCACCCTTAAGCGCGGCACATGACGTAGGCCAGATCATATGAGTGCCCCCCCCCCGGGTCTTAACATTCATGACAAGGGGGCGTTGGCTCTTCAGTGAAGCTGAGAAAATATTTAACGTCTCTAAATCAAATACAGCCTTCTGAATGCTATTGAAGCTGTACTGTCTTTTTACTAAGTGGAGCTTTATGGTGGGTGATAACGTGTTTTCCCTGAATCTTATGGTTAAAAAAAATATTAACGCCTCTCTCAAAATGTCCCAGCTGGCACACAAGGTTGTGTCAACGTTTATCTAGCGTTATATGGACGTTTTAAGCATCGGATAAACGTTGAAACCACGCTGTATGTCAGCTGGGATATACCTGTACTAGCATTCACCAAAACAAAAGTCATTCCCCTTCCAAAGCCATCATATTTCTGCTCGTTGACAATAATTTCTGAATGTCCACACGTATTAGGATCATCATTACACCCCTCTGAGTGGATTTTGTAAGTCATTGTACCTGAAAATAACCAAGAAGTAAAAACTGCGGCATTGCCACCATCTGATGTACCAGAGTCGCAGTAGCGTGGTAACTTGATCATGACTTTACGCCCCTAAGAAAAACCTTGGATTTATTTGAAACACGATTTGAAATATTTTAGATATTTTTCTGCTACTTTTGCAAGTGGAAAAAAAGATAAATGATAAAACCTTTTTGCCACCCCTTGTCTTTCAGAGACCCCTACGCGTAGGCTACATGAGAATGCCAGAACACCTATATCAACGCACCTGGTCTGAAATGTTCTTTTGATAACCCACACATACAGGAAATCTATCAAATATTAAAATCCGTGTTTTAGCTTTACCTTTTGTACTAATTCAAATGCGGGTTGTCCCATTTAATAGACATACAGAGGGGAGGGACCTTTTAAAGCTAAACAAATTAGATTGTGTGGGTGTCCTCTTAAAAAATGACAAAATAAGCAAAAAAAAACTTGGGAAAAAAGATTCTATTGCTGAACG
The DNA here is from genome assembly GCF_902728285.1 of Clytia hemisphaerica. NCBI lineage: Eukaryota > Metazoa > Cnidaria > Hydrozoa > Leptothecata > Clytiidae > Clytia > Clytia hemisphaerica. The sequence goes on from NW_027103414.1 coordinate 2,551,247, forward strand.
AAAATTAAAATCTAACACCCTCGAAATTTGAATTAGGTCCTTGGAAATAATTTTATTCGAACCCATGGAATATAAACGAGCATATCACTTCACCCTTAGAAAAAGTAAATACCTTAAAGGAAGAAATTTTGGCGGGAATTTAATTTGGCGGATGGACGAAAAAACTAAATTTGGCGGGAATTTAATTTGGCGTTTGCTGAGAATTTTATCCTTAAAATGGCGTAAAAACAGCAAAAAAAATGCAAAAACACCTTAAAAGAGATCATATTTTCAAAAAGTTTAATTTGGCGGGAATTTAATTTGGTGGATGGCGGAAAAAAGAAATTTTGGCGGGAACTTAATTTGGCGGATTCTGGCCAAATCCGCCAAATCCGCCAAATTTTCTTTCCGCCAAAATTTCTTCCTTTTACAAGTAAATCCTTGTTCCTCCAAGTACTTGTAAACAAATAACTCAAATAAAACTCCCTGGAAAAAATACAAAAAATTCCCGTCGACCCCCTTTCTGTCCACCCCAATGTATGGGTATAAAATGGAATGTCAAACAACAAAAAAAGGGGCAACTAAACAGCACTGCCCCATTGAACAATGCATTTAATGACGGTACCTTTCACATTCAAGCTAGCTTTGGATAACAACGGACCACCCTTTATTTCACCTTCAGCGTTCATGAAGATCAAAGTCAAATAAAGATTCATTGAGTCCTCGATGTTTGTCAAAATGACCGAAAATTCTTGATTCTTCTTGTACAAAACCTTCAATGATTGGTTAAACCTCTGATGACCAAAAGATGTCAAGCCACCAATGTCTCTCCAGATCTCCTTGATTATATCTTGGGAATCTCTTTGATAAAACACGCTTAACCAAACAGCGTTTTCCCCGTGAAGGGGTACAAGTGACCAAGTTACCATGGGATTCGAGCATTTTCTGATTTGGTGTAGAGGTTTGAGGAGCCGAACAATTCCACCTTCAGCTAAAGAGAAAGCAACATCTGTTAATTTTTGTGGAATTTTTTTGAGGGGCGTTTATTCGAAGGAGGCGTTCATTGCAAATTTTTCGATAAAGGAGGCGCGTTTATTCGAAGGGGCGTATAAAAGGAGGAAGCGTTTATTCGGAGTAATACGAAAACACTAGATAGAGATAGGTCTCTAGTAGCCGCGATAATTGAAGCGAAATAACTCGCCTTCTTTACGAAAGACTGTTCGGCGTCGACACTTTGTTCGATCAAAACAAACAATTAGCATGGCGTTAAGCAAAGAGGCGAGAGAATGGTCTTAATGGATAAAAATGCCGACACCGAACTTTAGTCTACTTATTGAAGATGGTGCATTAATTTGCTTCAGCCAGAGACGGAGTTAAGCTTGGTATTCACGCATTAAAAAAGTGGCGTTTAACAGTAGTCGCGTACGTTTAACATCAATCGCACGCGACTAAGAATTAAATCATCCTAATGAGTACACTCATTAGTCGCACCTGTACTTAGTAAAAAAAAGTTAAAAGCACATATTAAAAAAAATTGATATGCGCCACTAAGGTTCAAAGCCAACGCAATGTAAGCAAGATTAAATCTTTTCAAATCTTTTGTAATTTTTGATTTTAAATTTCGATTGCGTTTAACTTTTTCCCTCTTTTTCTTTTTTTTTTTCCTCATCTCTCTTAGCTAAAAATCTCCCAGTGAGTACATAGATGATCCAAAAAGACCTGTCACTAACATGAAACGCACGCGAATACTGTTAAACGCCATTTTTTTAATACGTGAGTACCAATGGCGAATGTGACGATCTGGCATTGTCGTTCAGGCAAAACATTCAAAACCACGTTGCCTTTTTACTTGAAAACGAAAGCGAAAGCGATTGGGCTCTAAATATGTGTGTATTGTTTATGTATATGAATGACAGTTAATTTTGGTGAGGTTGTTTTGATTTAAGCTAAGCAGTGCGCTCAAAAGCTCATTTACTATTCATCCCAAATCCGGATGAAAAAGATCAAATCGGTTCGCTAGCCTGGACAGCTTCTAAACTCTAAAATAAAGGCACCTACAACTACCTTACAGAACTCATCTGAAAGAATGATAAAACATCCAAAAATGTTGAAGCTTTAGCCGAAAAATGTTCTTAATTTCAACATTTTGCAAGAATTGTTTTGCAATTTCCTATGAAGTTGGGTGTTTCAGAGTCCACGGTGCCTTTAAATGTTCTTGACTTGTTCTTAATATTTTGAAAGGCTTATGTTCTTATATAGTTTGTTCTTATCAAAAACCGGGTAAGGTAAAGAGATCCATAAAAGAAGAACTCGAGGATCTTAATGCCTAAACCCCCTGAGAAAATTATTTTAAGAAGTACAAATGTTTCAAAAACAATTTTTATGTAGTTTCGAAGTCCTTAGCCTAACTTAGAAATTTGAACACTTTTTTGAAAATTTCTCATTATGGGGTGGCCCACAAAGACAGCGGTTTCTGAGATTCACCCCGGCAAAGATTCAGAAAAGAGAAGTAAGTTTTTCAAGGTGAAACTGTGCATGTGATTCCTTAAAGAGTGTCTCTATGAAATGATTTTTTCTCTTCAAATTTCTCAAAAAGACTGTCAATTTGACCAAATTTGAGAAGGTTTTGTCAAATAAATGACATTTCCAAGTTCCCTGGTGAAAAAAATCAAAAATCACATTGACTAAAGTCACCAGGACCGCTTGCTAGCATGTAGGTATGTTCAGCGTAATAGCCACTTGTGGTGATTTGGGGAATTTCCCAAGAGCCAAAAATGGCAGTTTTCGATAGAGAAAGGGTTAAGGCTTTGACCCCAACAGGTTTTGAAAATCATGATCTTCCGTCACTCACCGGGGAGTTTATACCTTAAGAAGTTTATCGAAATAAACAGAAACAATTTTTGAAAACCACAATCAAACCAAAATTTCGTCACTTCCCCAGAAAACTTAACGATAAGATAAAAGAAGAACACAACCCTAAATTTTGATGCTGACTTCCTTCGAAATTCGCCCCCGTTATTAGATAAAGTTATCTTCAGCGCAAGTAGCTATTATTGACGAAAATCAACAACGAGTTTGCGGTCAGATTTTCCGGGGGTAACTTTGTATGCAACATTTTAATTATTTCAACGATTTATGAATATTCTTACCTGCTAAATTTAAGTATGTAGCTGTAATCAAGATCTTTAAAAAATAACTCGTAATGATCATGCTTTTCAAAAAAGTAAACGATTTTTAAACTAGCTATAAAGAAATTAAAGATTATAGAAAGCAAAACCTTACAAATTGTCATTTATAATATTTAGAAAGCTGAGCAAAGACTTCAGATGACGTTCAACGCTCTATGAGAATAAAAGAGTTAAGGCCAGTATTCATTTTCGCGCGACATGAGCGAAAACTTTCGACGTTTTTGAAAGGTCATTGGTCGGTTGAAAAAATGAAGCAATTGGTCGAAAATGACGTAATGGGTGAAAAATGTAGAACTTCCTTCAACTTTTTTTTGTTTGCGTGAAACTTTTTTATAATGTAATCTTTTCTTCAGGGAAAAAAGGCTAAGAAAAAATAGTCGCCCATTTCGCACGAAAGTGGAGACCGGCCTTTATGATAGGTCGGGGGGTAGGAAATTTCTTCACAAAATATTGGGGGAAGGAGTGGTTGGATAATTTTGACAGTGGGTCAACCATTTACGTTTTAAAAGCTTTAAAGCTCTTACAGGGGTCACACTCTAAAAATCCCTGTCATAGTATGATTTTATGCCAAAAAATGACCAAATTGTATGATTTTTTATGCCAAAATTAGTCAGATTTTATGCCAAATTGTATGCTCTTTCTTCAAATTTTATGATTATTTTATGCTAAAAATTTTTCCTCGAAAACTTCAACAATCCTAATATCATGGATTAGGTCTCAACCCATAAAACGAAAGAATACCGGGTGGGCCACAAAAAAGTTTCTCTCTTTAAAAGTAATTTTCTCGAAATCTAAAAATTTTAAAAGAACCATTCCTATTTCATTGGAAAGAAGAAAAATAAACTTAAATTTTGATGGGTCATTTATTGAATTCGATTCATTAGATCAAAAGTTATGCTCAATTGAAAAAAAAAGTTACTTTTGGAAAGTGCTCAAAAATTTTAAAAATCGACCTATCAAATTATTCAGAAGCATAATTACATGATGTATCAGTATTTTTGTTTCAGTCATTAAAAATGATAATTAGCTGTTTAAATGACCTTTTGTTATTTAAAGGAAGGTTGAATTTCAATGAAAGGAAGAAAATTCGTCGAAAAAGGCCAAAAAATCTGGTAGAATTCATATAAAAATACATCAAATATGGGGTTTCGAGGTAGATTCAGCCTTACATAGACTTAATCCAGTCTAGAACCAAAAATCTGAGGAAAATTTCGGTAAAACTAAATCAAATTAATTTTGATGAAGATTTTAAACCCTTTCGACCCTTCAGTTTCAAAATTTATGTGTTTAGTTAATGAAAAATGCTCTTAATCATGGAAAGGCTATTGCGATTGCCAAATTTAAAGTAAAAATTTGATAGGTCGATTTTTAACGTTTTCGAGCACTTTCTGAAAGTAACATTTTTATTCAATTGGACATAACTTTCGATCTAATGAACCAAATTTAATAAATGACCCATCAAAATTTAAGTCTATCTTTCTTCTTTCCAATGAAATAAGAATGGTTCTTTTTGAATTTTTAGATTTCGAGAAAATTAGTTTCAAAGAGAGAAACTCTTTTGTGGCGCACCCGGTATATAAAAATAATACAAAAATAATAGCAAAAAGAAAAAGGTTTTTTCAAAAGGTCTAGGTACAGCTAGATAAGACTGTTAAAACTGAAACATAAATCTTGTTGTATCAGACTAAAATGAAAATGATTGACTTGAGCTTTCGTCATAAAGTTTTGACATTATACTCCATAGCTGAATTTCATAGTTTATTTGGAAAAAAATTCTTTAAATATAGATAATGACATCATTATGTAAAAAATTGGTTTTATTAAATTTTGGAATTTACAATTTTAAATCTGTATCATACAAAATCATAAAATCTTTCAGAAAAATTGACAACTTTCATTACAATCAGCTATTACATTTATCAGCCAATGAGAAAAATGTCAATAGTTTCTGTTTTTTACTTCTCTTTAGTTCCTTCAGGGTTTGGTTCCTTTCAACAAAACCTCCATTTTAGAGGCCACAAACCTCCATTCTAACGACCATTAGTATATTAGTAAAAATTTTACCGAATTTATTTATCCGCATCATATTCGAAATCAAAATTCAAAACTATGGTGGAAATTTCATTTTGATATCTACCGTAGATCATGAGAAATTGCTAAAATTCTAAACTTCCGTTCTAGGGGCCATTGAAAAAAAGTGACTAAACTTTGAGTCAACAAAAAATGTGTCTGACTTAAAAAGTTTTGAAAAAACTCTCTTGGGAAGGAAAATAGAGAGGCTGAAGTTTGTTTTGGAGGAAAACCATTTTAGATTCATCTATTTTTGAAGTCACCAGAGCGATTTCATTTTTGACCTCCGTTCTAGGGGCCATCCACTGTAAAGTTTTATCTTCAAATTTCTGAAATTGATTTCTCACTATGGTCAGAGGATCGCCTCGCTGACTACTTTCGATTATTGATAATAAATGCACAGATTCTCATTACACTTTATGATGGGCCTTTAAGCCTCTAGGCTACTTGTTAGTCTAAATCAACCTTAAAAATCTTCTTTTTGCGACACAGAAACAAAATGTACTTTGCAGGAAGAAACCTTTCTGAAAATTTATGACTATGAAATAATCAGTCTGGAAGCTTTTTGCTGACAAAATTTTAAAACCTTTTGCAAAAACCCATATATTCTAATAAATATTTTGAGCAAAAATAAAGCTCATCACCATATATATCTGTATATATGTAAATCAATTTTACAATAAAAATCTATTCCTAGATAAAAGATTGGACCTAGAACTAAGTTCAATGAATTGGTTTTATGTCGATCTACAAAGTTTCTTGCCTTAGGAAAAATTCCTGGCTTTTTGGTCAAATTTTATGCTCAGTATGCCAAGACCTTATATTTTATGCTATTTTATGCCAATTTTGATAAAAAGATTAAAGTCTATTCACGATAAGTGTGCACTCTTTTTTCATTTACCTATAACTTTTGAAGGAATTCTTCAATCTTTATAATTTTGGTATCATTGGAAAGATATTAGTGTGTGGAACAATTTGAAATAAAAAAGACTTTAAAAAGATTATAAAAATGAAGATGAAAATGAAGAAGAAAAAAATGAAGATCTTGTAGAAAAGTGCTATAACTATCATTTTCACTGAAGTAAATCCTTAATCATCGAACGTCATCACTGTGAAAAATATTCTCAAAAATAATCATTCAGTCAAAAGATATCAAACAAAGTTATAAGCTGATTGACGTCTAGAAACGCTGTTTTCTGCAGTTTTTTGCTGTTTTTTGGATTCAATCACTTATTAACTTTGTATCATAACTTTATATTGAATAAATATTTTAATGGAATTTCTTCACAGTGATGATCTCCTAAGATCAAAAAATCTCTCCAGTGAAAATGATAGTTATAGCACTTTTCTACAAGATCTTCATTTTTTTCTTCTTCATTTTCATCTTCATTTTTATAATCTTTTTAAAGTTTTTTTTATTTCAAATTGTTCCACTCACTAATATCTTTCCAATGATACCAAATTTATAAAGATTGAAGAATTCCTTCAAAAGTTATAGGTAAATGAAAAAAGAGTGCACACTTATCGTGAATAGACTTTAAATTGTATGATATTGTATGATTGTATGCCGAGTGTGACCCCTGCTCTTAGTAAGATCTCCTTTAATAAAAGATTCAGAGGTACAGGTAAATTTTCCTGTCCCTGCTGTATTCATGTAATTATTTTACCATTAAAATAAAACCAATTGAAAATTTAACAATTTTTTATATGTCGTGCTATAAGCCTACGCAGGTAAAAAAATTAAATAAAAAAAAATTTTGTTACTATTGTTTTCGAAAATCCGCAATGCCACGAAGCTTCTCATTGGTCAAGCACTGAAATTTTTTTGTAATGTCACATGACCTAGGTAGGAATTCCTACCTAACCATGGCATAATTTTTAGCCGAAGCACGACATCTAGCCTTTCGGGCTTTATAAATCTATGCTTGGAAGTTGTCAGCCGGTTTGTAAAATACACGAAACCCGAATATAAATCCCTCCCGAAATATTCAAGCTTTTGGCATAGAACCTTCTATAGATTCATCTACCAAGGTAATGGCTTACCATGGTTGCAACGGGTGACGGAGAATTTGGGTTCGATTGCGGAGAGAGGGAGCCTGAAAATTCGCTACCCCATCTAAGAAAGGCAGCAGGCGCGACAATTACCTAATTCCGACTCCCAGAGGGGAGTTTAAATGGGTTTAAATGTAAATTATTTACACCTTATAAACTTATTTTTTATATCAAATATATCATTTAAGCCGCAGTTCATTGAATATTTAGGATAAAATAAACATTTTTAACTCAGGTAACTCTTTTCTAAAGGTTTTATTACTTTACAATAGCTTTTTGGAAGAACAAAGGGAATTATCGATTGTCACTCACTTTAGGCATGATGAGTGACATTATCAAAAAACATTTTGTCAAAAGTTACCTTATGTGACAAGGATCTTGTGAGCCAAATTTATTTAAAAAAGACCGACTAAATGAAAGCTTAAGAAGTAGTACAGGAAAAGACCCTTATGAAGCCTAGTATGTATAGAGTTAATGATTAATTTGGGTATAATTAGAGCAATTTTTTAGCTAATTCTATAGGCTGATGAACCCCTATTTTGCCGTTACAGTATGGTCTTTAAAATATTGCCCAGAAAGGTAGCCGAACCAAGCCAATTTATAAATGATATTGGTTTATTGTTTCCTTTTATTGGTCATTAGCACTTGTAAATATTGAGATCTCAAGGGAGGCTTGAGACTCCCCCTAATTGCTAAATGCCAAAAAAGGTGAGCGTTGGACGCTTTTAAACACAATCTGCGCAAAAGAATTAGCAAATACACCTTTTCGACAGTAGTCGCGCGGTCAGGCGCGTGCCACTTTATTATTTAATTTACAACCCTAAACTCGGTCCAATCCTTTTTTTACAATTTTTTCTATTGTCTTTTAGGTGCGAAAAAAAGACTGGGACGATTTTAGGGTGGTAAAACGGACAAAAAATGCCTGCGCAGCAATTGGCGGCTACGGTCGAAAGGGTGTATTAGCAAATAGCTATACAGCATGAACGACGAAAATTTTCAAGGAAAGGGATGCTTACTAAAATAACCGTATATCATTTTCTCGGAAATGTTAATCATCGATTGGGAAAAGCTGTCCTTCTTCTTTTTCTTCTTTTAGATTGCAAAGGAAGAAGACTTTTGTAACACGAAAATTTCTAGGTCATTTTTCTTTTGTGAAATTTTAAAATCCGCCCACTTGTTTTGACCTAGCACTTAAAAATGCAACAATTTCTTTCCGAAATATATATTTCACTATCGCATACACACGCAAAATTTGCCTTAAGTAATTTGCTTCTTCCCTTAGATTGGATAAAAGCTTTCTTCTAGGAAAAGATCTATTTGTAATTTTAGATAAGAAGAACATAATTATTCTTTGCTTGAAGCCGAGTATATTTCTTTCTAACTTCTAAAGTTGTATAACAAAAAAAAATTGTGTCTAAAATATACAAGTATGCCCATTTTCCATATGCTTCAATTTTATTCTTAAAAAAGAAAAGTTGTTTCTTAATTAACAACCTTTTGCTAGAGTTAATTGCCAACTGGGTAAAAACTGGACGAATAATTGAGTTCTATTTGGGCTAAGCTCCAACTGAGGGCTACTTTTAATGAAGTACTTTCGATGTACTATTATAACAGAGTAGAATTAATTTTTCGAAATTTCAAAAAGACGTTATTTGGACGTTCTGTCTCAGACTTCTTGTGCAAGAATTATCTTACGGATAATCAGGACTTTATTTTAAGTTTAAAGATACTGAAAAATACTCTGAAAATTGGGGTAGAGTTTTTTCTGAGAAATTAGTAGCATCTGCGGCTCAAAATTGTCCGAAAATAAAGATACGTCTTGACTTGATGAATCTTTCAGTTTGATACTCTTAAACACAAATAACCCATTGTGAATATACTAGATCCAAGTTTTTAGGGTTTGGAGATTTAATATGACCTTTTTAGACATCGCGTGAATTTTTTTTTGAGTTAGTAGACTTGTTTTTGTTTATTGGAAGCGAGTTTAAGTTTCGGACCCCCTAAATTTATTGATAGCTTTATCAGTGAAATTTCAATCAACAGACGAAAATACTTTTTATTGTAGCTATAAAGAAAAGTTTTCGTCGAGAGCCAAGCGATGTATATCTTATCTTTTGGGTATCACTTATCGCTCGTTAAATGGGTATATCATAACTAGCAAATAGTATATCACAAAATCTTTTTTCTTCCTTCAATTCAACGTAGTCCATTCTTTAATAATTTAGTAGCAAATATTTTTACTATAAATTAAGGAGGGCGTCAACAAAAGCCCTTTACATTATTCAGCGATATCCAGCGAGCTTAATACCATCAACTTTTAACAAAAAAAAGCAAGGTGGTGGGTCGACGACATTGAAGAAAATTTGTGAAAACCTTTGGCTATCTTCTTCTTCAATTGTGCTCGACAAGCTTTTGGAAAGAAGGGTAAGTCATGTATTTTTATGTTGTATTCGGGAAAACGATATCTTAAAATCAGACGGTGACGGTGATTAGCCTTATTTTTGTCGGTATTCCGGCATTTTAACTTTCGTATTGTAACCGTTTTCTTTAATGTCCGGGATTTCGGGATTCAACCAAAATTTTGACAGAAAACGGTATTTCTCGGTAAAATGCTCGTATCAATCACGCATTACGCTTTTTGAAATCATAGATCACACCATTATGCAAACCTCTCTCCTAGCAGTGATTAGGCTCTTTAATGACTTGATGAGGTCAAATCAGGGTAGCCTTTGATGAGTTGATGAGGATGATTTTTCCTTTTCTAGATACGCATAACATAGACGATTTATAACAAACGAAACAAACGCTTTGAAAACAAAAAAAGTATGGATTTCAATCACAGGATTTGTTCACTTTTATTAATCTTCACGTTAATTATCAACCTAAAACTTGCTGAAAATCGACCATTAACGCTGGAGGATCAGGACGAAGACTTGGACATCACCGTAGATGAAGATACCCACGATGAGGACAAAGATGAGAAGAAAATATGTAAAGAGAAATGTGATACAACATATGGTTTTCAATGCGCACATGCAGTCGAAACGTATGAAAATCATTTCTTGTGCATGAGCTTGAAGAATAGCTGCAGAAGCAAATGCACAATGGAAGACAAGATTCGTAAATTGAAACGCAAAGTCAGACGCTACAAACACAAGCTAGAATCAAACTCGGTCAAACACTAATAAAAACATTACCTCTTTTTTTCACAATTTTTTTGCTGTATGTCCAAAAACTAAAATATTATTTAGTTTCGGAATTTATTGAATTGTTTTGGTAATTTTTAAGTTATTTTCCCTGAAAACTGAAATATTCAAAAACTGAAAGAAATCTTCCGTAAAAGCAGATATTGAGTGTTCAGTTTGTTGGTCCTATCAAATTCTATAAGGCAGACATATTTTTTTAATTCATGCATTGACACAACCCCGATTTAAAATGCTCCGGAAAAATTTCGAGAAAATTGCGGAAACTTAAAAAAATAAATAAGGAAAATACACTAAATTAGTAATTCATGCAGCCAAAAAATTTGGGAGCTTAACTCATTCTTAAGCTCTCGCAAATTTGTTCTCGATTCACGCATTCACGCAATCTTTTTTTAATTTTCTCGCATCCACGGGACGAAATAAGCCCATTATTCACATAAACCACCGGTTTGACCTATTAGGCTCTTCCAAAAGATAAAGAGATTTTCCGATTTAGGGCACAATGGCCCGCCGACTGTCTGTTACAAAAAGAGTCTTTATAGTGGTCGAGATGTTATAAAAAATTTTCTCTTGTCATTTTTAAATCTTAAAAATGCACATATCCGTCACCCATTTTGCCTCATTACCCCCTCCCCGGTTGGAATATATTCAAAAACCCAGAAGATACAAAGAGATTATGCCATAAATGGGTGACGGGTATGTGCGAGCCATAACGGTCCCTTTTTCACACCCTCAAAAGTCTCTCAAAGGGGGTAAAAAACGCATTAAATTCAAAATTGAGTCTCTCAAAGGGTCGTGATTTTCCAAATTTTACGGACCTCTAAGGGTCCCAAGAACACCAATCTTTCCCCTCTCTAAGGGTCGATCTTCGAATTTTGGCTAGGATATACCGTCACCTCGCAACCTAGTACCTTCCCCCCGGGCACTGAAACCGTTAGTGTCACCACTGGCTTCATGTGAGATCGCCCGACTTTCCGGTTCTGATTGGTAGGTTTGGACCTAGCAGCAGTGTGAGCCTTGTTGTTTTGAGCCCGCCTGAATAAAAACCTTAAGAAGAAAAGTCGAAAAGGGCTTTTTTTTCTTAGTTGGGGTGTGTAAGCCCATTTGAACTCAAAAAAATATTTGAAAATTTGAAGTTACGAAGTTAAGAAGTTAACATTAAATGGCTTAACAAGATTTAAAAAAAGTATTTATGGCTCTCCAAAAGGTTGACTTGGTCTTAGTCTTTGACGTAAAACACGTGTGTGGGAATTATCTATGTGTAGGCGATGTTTATTTACTAGGTCATGAAGGCTAATGGTCTTTCTATAAAAAATAACGTAATTTTCCGCGTGATTTTACTTAAGAAAACTTCAAATATAATTTCAAACTCTGAACAGATGGAATTGATGACGATATCTGATATGATACTTAATCCTAATAAACTTCATTAATGTTATGTGTGGGGTGATATGCTGCAATGGGACTACACGTTTTTTTTTTTTATAAGGAACACGTTTATAAGGAACGGTCCAAAAAATAAGAATTGTTAAGGAACTGCTCAGGCTGAGAATAAGAAAAAAAGTTTTAAGGAATCTAATTTTTGCGAATCCAAACTAAGCAGCTATGTAAATAAGGAACTCGATAAGGAACTTTGAGGCTGAAATTCTCTGTAAAAATTAAGGAACTCCAGGCTCAGAGCAAAGTTAAGGTTCCTTATAAAAAAAAAACGTGTAGCGCCAGTTTTTGTTTGGTTGTTTAATCCAGGGGATTTATCTATCTGATTGAAATGATGCCAAAATAAATTCAAAAGAAAAAAAGTAAAATGCCTACGGATTTGGATCTCGGCTTAACGAGGAGTCATTCATTTTAGAATTTTTATGTTTGGATAAAGAAATGCTGATTGTTTTTAATCTCTGAAAGTAGAAAAGATTGGAATCTCTTTTCTGACATTATAGAAACCTGATATTGTGATGGCGGATTGGCGGCCGCCTAGGGTTAAGAAGCAGGCAAATTTTCCATCTTTTGACGCCAGTCTATTGAGGGAAAAGTGAAGATTTCTTTAAAAGTTTGATAAAACTCCAACCGGTGCTACAGCAAATTTTTTTTCCGTGAACGGACGGAAGTATCTTCGACGGTCAGAAGTATCATCTTTTGACGGTCGGAAATATAATTTTTAATTTTTCCTATCCGTCATTCCGTGGTTCAGGGGGTATTGGGTCATTATCAATTAATTAGGTAGGGTCAGGGTTGCTAGTAACGGCTTGTCACTGTGCCGGGTGCATACTCGGCGCCTTGGGCCCCGCAGGGTTGCTAGTAACGGCTCGAATTTCAGTCAGTTTAAAAAAGGGGTACTTTTACCCATATTATAATAACATTACCCCCGTCTTTTGCCAGTTCGGTATAATATGTTATGAATTGCGTGATTTTGCTGTGCGGCGATGGCTCAACGGATAGAGCGCTAGCTTCCGAATTTGAAGGTCTTTCTTTGGTGGTGGGTCGAATCCCACTCGGTGCGAAAATTAGACAGGTCGAAATTGATGGACAAATGATTGACAGGTATGAAAACTCAGTCAGAAATGAGAAACTGAGTCTCAGAAAGTAGAAAAAAAAGATAAGGTGAAAGATAGGAAAGGGAAAATGGGCCGTCAAACGATGATACTTCTGATCGTCGAATATACTTCCGTCCATTCACGGAAAAAAAATTTGCGGTGCTACAAGAAGGCTTCAGCCTACGGTAAATACATATGTCGTTGAGGGTTAATTTGTCGTACGTGCAAAGTGAATCCTTGTAAAAGGCGCCAAGCAGAATAAAGACGCGACAAAAACATTACGAAAGTTTGCGTAGTTTATCAAAAATAACGATAATCGATATGAATTATCATCAATTGAAATAAAGTGATGACGACCGACTGACTGGTAAAAAAGATTTACCATGCAAAAAAAATATTGACACCATATCCTCTACAATGTCCTCGAAAATTTTCCGGTATCTATGTAAATCCAAAAGACGGAGATTCCCTAATACATAAATGGCCATTTAAAATCAAGCTTGAAGTACCCCCTGCGATCTTAATCTAAATAACAAATTCTCTAAATATAATTTGATTTTTCAATTCTTCAAACCGAAATTGCAATGTTAGCAAGACGGTTTAAAGTATTCATGATGTTTATGACGTAATGTTTTAAACCGAAGCACCCATTTAGTTGCAAGCCCGATGGGCTAGAGGCGAATCTTTAACCCTTCACAGGCAAGAGTAATTGAAGCCACTTATTTCCAATCCAAAACGCGCATAGAACGCGCCGTAATCATGACGAAGGATTGTATCTAGCGGTTCCTTTGTTTTGGAGGACTACATTTTTTGAAATCTAGCTATAGATTTTAGAATCAATCTGGCGTTTGTGTAAAAATAATAAGTTGTTTCATTTCCCATCCAGGAGTCTCGCCTCTAGCCCTTCGTTCGGGCTTGAAACTCAATGGAAGCACCCAAACTAGTGGCAAACGTCCAGTCTTTTATGTGTGCTTCTGTATAAAACATGACGTCATGAATATCATGAATTATGAAATTCTCTTGCTTCACCATCGATTAAACCGTCAATAATGGCTAATTAGGGAAAATGCCCTGTATTAATGAATTTTCGTAAGGATAGAATTCTAGTGACTTTCCTCAGTAGCCGCTTAATGATTCATTGATTATTTGAAATAATTTTTTTTTTCTATAAGAACAACTTTATAAGAAAAGGAGGCTGAAAATTGGCCTAAATCTAAGAACATTTAAGTCTTTCAAAAAAATTAAGAACAGTCCAGATTTGTCAAAATTTTCTGGTTCATATAAAAAAGCGTGTATTTGAAGTGTTGAAGGATAAAAACTTTTCGTTAATGCAAATTTTTTTTTGCTATTTTATTTAAAAAAAGAAACCTAGAAACCTATCCCGTGTGTAACACTTTGTTATCAATCATCTAACATTATAAAAAATGTTATGGACATTAGTTTGGCTTAACGCCTTAGACGTTGGTTTAAACAATCTTGATTCATTTTCACACGTGCTGACGTGTATTCTTAAGGGCAAGTTTGTTTGATTTTCCTATATCTGACGTCACATCAGCCTGACGATCTTTATGGGTCTCATTTCGAAATTCTAATCAATCAGAGGGGTCAACCTAGATTTAAACAGTCTCAGCGACAGAAGTCTCACAAAAACTGATTTCTTTGTTTCGAAGCAAAGACATGAGTACGATTAGTTGAAACGTAGTAAAACAAGTTTCTAGGTGGAAAAATCATATAATTATTTAGAGTACCGAATGATATAAACCGTACTCAATAAAACCACGGGGTGGAAAAACGCACACAACCAGCACCCATTTATTTTAACTCCTACTCTTGCAACAATTGTAACAATGTTAAATAAAATTGATTGAATTCAACACATTTTTAAACTTTGTCTAAAATGTTTTTCAAATGATTCATTTCCCAAACAAATTCTTGATACTCATGACGTAATCTTTTATACGGAAACACCCGAAATACACCGGGTGTTTGCCACCAGTTTTGAATTTAAACAATGAAACTGGTGGTAAACGGCGGGTCTTTTCGTAGGTTTCCGTATAAAAGATTACGTCATGAATATTAAGAATATTGCGGGTATTAGAATTGAGATAATCTCAGGGCTTATTAAAATCTCATTTAAGCTTAAAACCCATTTCTTTAATTATGAATTCGCACTTCTATGTGAAAGCCCAGGGCTTTCTAATGAATCATCCCTTAGAATTTTCTATTCGCCGTGATATGTTAATCTTGATGCAGCCTCTCTAAGAGAAGTCACAAACAGAAATATACGGAAACTCATAAAAAGATACTACAGGTTTCTATAAGCGTAGGGCAAATGTTGTCTAAAGCATGTTCTCTCAATGGCATGCTAAACTCGGACTATCACATGGCGTTTTTATTGCCACCATATAAAAAACCCGACGAGTTAAAAATTGGCTAGCTAGACTATCATGGAGGTTCTCTTTTACGCAAACTATATGAGTCTTTGATTATTGTATCACCATAATTGACATGGTATATAGGTGATATTTTAATGAGCATTTCAGTTACACGAAAGTAGAGCACCCAAGATTGTAGGGTTCGATCCGGAGCCGGGTCACACAAAAAACGAAAAGTGGTTTAGAAAGTAGAGAAATGCACACTCCCCTACCATCATGCAAACAGTTGACAAGAAAAGGGAGACCTCGACTGCGCTCGCAAAATTACTTTTCAAACTTGCTGTTGTCTAGTAGTTATGCAACAGACGGACAAATGATGTGTAGAGCTAGTAAGCAATATCCTAAGACTGCGTCAATAACAAACGCATTAAAAACATCCTGATAACATCTAATATGCACATGTGTACCTTATAAAACAGAGAAGGAAACTTTGGGCGGAAAATAACGTTTTCCAAATCTTTTCCTGAGGAACATTTAGAAAGAATATTTTCCATGATAACCTAGTGTGGACGTCCTCTTCATTGTTACTATGCGCGTGGATTAAATAATAAACATCAAAACAAACATGATAGCGTGACTGCGCACTGTGTGAGATTCGGTTGTTAGGAACCGTATATATTCTAGCCTCAGAAGGAACCATGTGCATGATATATTTTATGGTTATTGATTGATTTTGATTGTGTAATGATGAGTTTTGACGCAGAATTATTTTACATAATAGTTGTTTACAATTTAATGATGTTTTTTTATTTTGCGGACGAGCCAATATTCGTTTTTTCGCGTTTTGACAAGCTTTGCTAGTGTGGGGTCTGTGAACGTCAAATGCGGTCTATGTTGATTGTGTTTCCTTAGCTTAAAGTGTGTGAAATATTGATGTGTTTACTAAACATACATGTACTACTATAGTATGAGACAAGCTGGAGTTTTTACAAGCTCTTTTTTGATTTGGTTGGTCGTTAACCAGTAATAAAACAATTTTGTTACTTTTTCTAAAGAACGTGTCATCTCTATCACTTCAAATGACCAATTAGTGAAGTATCTTGTAAAAACTCCAGCTCATCCCATGAAAAATATTACCTAGACCCACACATAATTTAATGTCCCCGCCTACTTTTCAATTAATCGGCTGTGTTATTAAGTGAGGGTTGGGTCGCAAATATCTCGCAGAACATCCAATTTACCACAAAATCTCATTTTAATAGTCTTTAATATGGTATGATTAATAAACGCGAAGATTAGGTTTCCGGGTTATTACAATAGCATTAATGAAATCATTTAATTGATACTGTACAATATTTTCTACCGAATCAAGATTTTTTCAGTTAAGGTGAGAAAAAGCCTGTTAAAATACTTCAGCGCTTTACTCTTCACTTCAATCAGGATCACGCAAGTCAGCAAAACAATGGCTGAGTACGCCTCCCTTTGAAAAAGTCCAAATCACTTATCACGGCTGAAAAATTTTTCAAATCACGATCACGTTTTGACCACTAATCACGCAATCACGAAAGAAAGAAAGAAAAATTTCCAAATCACGGTATCACGCAAACTTCATGGGGGGGGGGGGGGCTCCTACTACTGTAAGTAGATGGCCAAACTTTCTTATTCCCAGGAAACCTTTCATATTGCCACTTCAATGACTGGCCACACTCTGGGTAGGTTCAAAAGTAACTTCACCTTGTTAGGCGGTTAGAAACAAGCATTTGTACGCAGCAAATGAACTTTTGCGCCTGAAATGTTATCCCAGAAACGAGAAAGTTTACTCTTCAACTAACAATCGTACACGTAGTACATAAGGTACAAATATGACCCAAATATGATTAGGACACTTCCTTCTCACAGACCCACTGGGACCCCACTCCACTGGAAAAATTGTCCAAAATATCGTCCCCGGTGGAAAATTATACAACAATTTTTGTCCCTCCTGAAAATAGTCAAATAAACCAATCCTCGCTGCAAATTATTATGCCATTTTTTCCACCCCCACTGAATTTTCTGACTTGAAAACAAAAGAATTGAAATCCCCAGTCATAAAGAAATGACTTAACTCTGGATATTCCTTAATATATAACATTCCCCTTAAAGACCATGATAAAAAGCAAAAGAAGGCGTAGTGGTATAGTGCTTATCATCCTTGATTCCCGCCTGGGAAGCCTGAGGTCGATACCCACTGTGTCACTACGATTCACATAGTAAGTGAATAAACCTTCGCCTGGGTCAAGCCATGCTATGTGAGGGGAATTGGGTACCATTATTCTGATGCATGAGTGTTGGTAGATGAGATAGTCATGTTAGGTTAGGCCTCGCATGGGCATCGCTCTCCCAGTGTTGTTCAAGTGTCATGGTCTACGCCATGACTTGGCAGCTCGCGTCTATAAAGTTGCAGCGTCTGTCAGCGCCGTGATTACTTCTCCTGCGGGAGAAAGACTCATCCCGAATGCATTTAGAGGGTTCATTTCTGTCGATCTATCTATCTGGATACGGATCATTTTTTGAGCGTTAATCTAGAAACGTTGCCGCAAAAGGGAGAAACAATGAGAGAGTAAATTGACAAAATTTATGCAAAAACTTTATCAAAGGTATGGTAACATTCAACAATTACGTCATTTCGGTTGAGATTATCCCGATTTCGCAGAAACATCAAAGATCATAATCTAATCAATATCTAAGATAAAGCACGGTATAAAACCAAGAAGACTTTCACTCGAATGACGAAAGAGACTGCAAGATAAGCATCAAGAAAAACATGTACAATTTTCAGAGTATTTGACTTGTTTTTTACGCAAAGTTTCTAAAGCCGGATCATAAATTGTCTATTAGGGCATGGGATGATACTAAGAGGCTATTGAAAGTAAGATTATCGGTCAATAAAACCTCATTTAAGATTTAAATAAGCGTTGTATAACTTCCGTATAAGGCGTATGTTATAAGTGTATTATCTGAGAATGTATAATAGCATAATAACCACGCGCGTGCGAGATAAAGCTAAGATAGGAGATTTTTATGTAGGTAATCCTTGCATTTGAACACAAACAAGTCTAGGTCAAAAATGACGCTTGACAACCTACTAACCAATGAGCTAAGATGTCTGGGTCAGAGTTAAGAGCTTTGTTGGGGTTTGCAAAATAGGTATATTGAAATATTTTGAATTGCGGAGTTGTAATCCTCTCAACTTTGGCATACTATTTTTTTTATATCATAAAAAAAATTATTGGAGTGACAAAAGTGATTCAAAAGTATACACGCAGTTGAAATTATGCTGTCTTTCTTCCTATAGGCTAAAAATGATTTTGAATCTTTGACTCAAAGTTAATAAGCTGTTTCTCAAAAGTTCAAAAGATAGCTCATAGATAAAGAAATATGCGTACAGAAGCCGGTCTCAGAAACGCCGAAGAAGGAAGTAACTATAGTCAAGTTAAGTTAGAAGAGAAATTAGTTGTTTTTTTCGTTTTTTTTTATCTAAAAGTACATTCGTCTATCTGACATATTATCAATATTAAACTCATTTAATATTCTATTAAACCTACTAAACCTAATAATTAGTCGCGTATATCGAATCAAAGGTCAAAAACACAGAGTCAATAGCACGCACAGTTCATCAAACCACCTGATTATTTAAGTGAACCACAAGCAGGGGACAATATATAATTTCTTTTATCTATGATTTAAACCTTGGTTAAGATAGTAAGCAGATCTAGTTAGATAAGTTCAAAAGGGGGGAAATCTAAATCGCTTCAGGAAATCACCTAATGTGGGCATGTTTCATTAATCAAAATAAATGTCAAAAAAGCGCCCACTTTCGAAAACATACACCGCCACCTCTCCCCATTTTCCCTTGAAAAGACTATCTATCATAATTGAGGAAATCCCTCATAAAAACATGCAATGACAATGGAGTAAGGATTTTAAATTAGAATACAAATTAGGTAGTTGAGATTAAATTTATGATGCAATCGGAGTATATGAATGTTAGCTTTGTTCTCGTTTTTTTCTTAATTGAATTATCGGGCAAATACCAGCTTGACTGCGTTCGCTAATACTTAATTCAACACAGAGCGAAAATGAAATAAAGATAATCTCCACTGGCAATACACATATAAACACGAACGGCCCTAAAACCCTCTTTAGTTGATTTCAACGACCCGATGTCAATAACAGTGCAAAAACGAACGATTTTATCTTGATTGATCTAGCGAACAAAGGTTCCCAGATAAAGAATTCGGGTGGACAGCTGTCGAAAAAGGAGCCTACGAGTCGCCCACAACTGCAATCGCAAACTTTCTTACAGTAGCTGTAGTATCACAGATCCGCGTTATGACCACCTTCCCAATGGAAAAATTGGCTAAAAGGAGAGAAAAATATCCTGAAATTTATAATTCCCCTTGCACTCTTGTTAATCGCCACGAGTATTTTTGAGAACCACCTCAGTGTTTTATTAAACAATAGAATTCAAAATTTCTAAGCTCTAGTTTAGACGGATCACCTTTCGCTCTGCCTATTCTAATTGTAAGAGTAGGCACAAAGCGGGCACAAAGTGGGCAGTTAAATTCTTTGCTTCAAAAAGGTTGAAAAATGACATTGCATTGACGTCAAAAGAGGGTAATGCAACTTTAGACAGCCCACTTTATGTTCACCTTAATTCACAATTAGAATATAGGCAGGGCGAAAAGTGGGCTGTCTAAACTAGAGCTAACAGGTGATTTTCTATCTCATATTTTTAAGCCTATTGAATTTAATTCCTTAAAAATGTTATCCAAAATGACAAACATTTCTTGTCGGATCACTGAGACAGGGCTGTTTATCTCTAGTAAGCTATATGATTGCTCAAAACGAAAACAAGAGATTCTGAGCAAAGCATTGAATCTTCATTGAATTTGCATCGAAAAGAAGTCATGTACACATTTATTTGAGCTGCACACACCAGCCATTACTACCCAATAAAACAAATCCCTTCGATATCAGATATCTTTGAATTACATGTTCTACTACCGGTAAATCTACTTTTCCAGCCAGACTTTGCGAGGTTAAGTACGATAGATGAATCAAGACAACAGACAAATTTTCTCTAGCCATCGTTCATGCCATTGTAGTTTTCTACATGCTAACCGGAAAGCAAAATCAACTTTGCTTCTAGAAAGAATTTCCGCTTTATTTTAAGTTCAAGAAGAAAAGCGGATACTGCTATTCAGGGCCAGTTTAACTTTCTTTTCGCTTAGCGAATAAAGGCTAGATGAAATTCGACCAATGAAGTATGAGCCCGAAGGGCTAGAATCAAATCAACTTGGTAGGATTTGAAGCCTACAAAATCCTACCAAAGTTGTACGGTCTAGCGCGGCGCGCCTAGTTTTTACACAAATGACAGATTGAAATTAAAATTTACACCTAAATTTCGAAAAATATATCACTCGAAAACAAAGGAATCGCTAGATTCAATCCATCATAAAAAATACGGCGCATATTTTTAGGCTTCACTTTTTCTTGCCTGAGAAAGGTTAAAGACTCGATTCTAGCCCTTCGGGCTTATACTTCATTGAATTCGACCATCATCGTGATATATCGAAAATGAATTTCGGACGGATTATGACAGTACTTAAAAATTGAAACTTCAAGAAGTCTGGAAACGAATGAAACAAATTTGTGGTTAAAGAATTGTCGCAATAATATTACAATTTTTCAATTTAATGTCAATTTAAATACAATCAAACAAACCAGATAATTTCAACCTTAAAATCTACCCACTAGGTAATTATTAATACATTGGCTTTTATTGAAACCAAAAACTGACCCTTATCAAACTAAATGAATTTCGGCGTTAAAGTCTACCTACATGTGTAGATAATTATCATTGTATTGATCATTGACCCTTCTATTGGAAAAGTTGTACAATGTGGGATCTTTTTCCCCACAACTTTTCTTTAAAGAGATGACCCTGACTTTTCTTTTGTCTTCAGAGGAGTTTTAATATGCCAGATGGTTGAAAAAATCAAATTTTACAGAGATTTAATTTGGCAGATGAAGGAAATTTTTGGGCCAAAAAACACATCTAAAGAAGCAAAAATCAGCTTTTAAAGCCTAAAGAAGCAAACAGTTAGGGAATGGAAGAAAAAATCTAAATTTGGCGGATCGCTAATAGAACTAATTTTGGCGGAAACTAAATTTGGCTAAATTTCGGGTAAATCAAATTTTCTTTCCGTCACAATTTCTTCTTTTAAAGTACATATTTATGTATAGAAAGTCAGAGGGTTGAACGGCAAAATACACAGAAGATGACTTTCAGTTTTTAAAAGTCTTCAATTTTCAAACACGGAAATTTTCTCACAAATCTCATAATCATATGACATATGTGTAGGATTTAAAAACTTTTTTTAGGATCTACAGATATTTTGTTTGTAAAAATAGATGTTTTTACTTCGTAATAGTTAATTTTAATCCTAGTGCAAACTAACGTAAAAATAGTTCACGAAATTCAATTCAGTAAAAAGATTATGAACAAATACTGTAAAAAAAAACTACAACTTTGATTAAATAGTAGATTTTGTACGCAATCCAAAAAGACTAGGAGAAATGACCGTAGAGTGACCTTTTTTGAACTTTAAGCAGTTTGACCTTACTTAATTCAAAACAAACTTTCTTCGCCCATGCGGCACCAAAAATTACAAGACCTAATTCTTACCAGATAAACTAGAAATTTCAACCGGCTGTTTCAGTTTAATCTTAGACCACGCTCACACGCTACGGTTCCATTTCGCTCCAAAACGGAATGAAGCCATTTTATTGGTTTTAACATTCTATTGGTTAAAAGTGACGCTAATATTGACTTTAAAAAGTGGCTTCATTTAATTTCGGAGCGAAGCGGAACGGTTACGAGCGAACATGATCTTATAAGTTCTAAAGGGAGAGTGGAAGTTGTTTTTCACTTTTCACAGATTTTACGTAAATGTAAGTATGACACGTCAAAGATTTTAGTTCAAAAGAATTGGATAAACATAAGAAAGAAAAAACAAGATTTTAATGACTGTGGATTTGCTTACACTTAAATCAAGAGGATTTTAATCTAACGGAGCTTTTAAAACCGTACTTTAATGAATATGGTTTTAACTGACCACTGCTGTACTTTAAAAATCAATCATTTTCTTTGTTTTGTAAAACATCTCTGTACATAAATCTTACATCATTTGGTGTATATAGTTTACTAGTATCACGAATGACTCATCGCTTGTTAGTTTAGATATGCTAAGCCGACTTAAGTGTTTTTATTGACATTGAACTAATTTCTTCCTATTTTATTATTGCCTATGATTGATTATCAATGTCACTTCATTGTATCAAAATTTTAATCTTTATTTGTTAATTATCAGAAAGGGTAGACAATGCCATTTGTTAAGTTATGACGCAATCCTACGAGTACAACTCCGTGATCAGGTCTACCTTTTATAGTAGCGAGATTATGTGTCTAACCTTTTGAGGATGGATGAGCGAATGAAAAAATTGAAATTACCTTCAGCTTGGACCTGGACGATTGAGTACGGTGAAAGTAAAGATTTACCGTTGTCCTCAGTTGATCAGGATCTAGACAAAGCAAATGCAAACCACCTCCGTTACAGAAAGACACCGATACACTAACTCGATAGTAGAACTACATTAGAGTGTATTTCAGTATTTCTCTGTGCCGGGTTGTTTCCCCTCTAGTAGCCCTTCAAACATTTTATTTCGCAATAGTAAAATTTGTTGATAAGCTCACAATTACATCGTCATATCAATATATTTGTTTATTCGTTGTTTTTTTTCCCATGATTCTCTTTTTGCTTTCTGGAACTTTAGAAGATCCGATTATACCAAGAAACTTAAATGAAAATTTATAAAAGTTCTTCGATTAAACACTTTGCGTTTGTCAGATATTCCATTCAATATGACATAATGTATGTAGATAGTGTTCACTTAAGCGGAGAATTTACCAGTAATCTTGAGTTTTCCGTCTAGTAAAGATTACGTCATGATTAAATAAGTGCAAAACTCAATGAATAGTATCGATATTAAAAGCTTCACGGTAAAGTCATTTTAAAGATAATGGACTTTAGACTTTTAGGGGGGTTAACAGAAAAAGTCACCAGTATGCTAAATAGAATGATTGCGTAAAACTTGTAAACGCTTGGACCAGTGGAATATCCTCAGGGGAGACTTCTTGGAAAGTCTAAAATATATTACAAAACACTGCGTACTATCTTTCTAGGAAATTTCAAAGGCCAACTATGACATAATAGAATTAGGATTTGAAATTACTATGTTGTGGGTTGAACCTAAAAAAAGGTATATATCTAAACTTACTTGATAACCCAATTTCATATAGAATTGTACTTTAAGATAAAACAAATTCTGTCAATACCTTGTTGAATCTGATAAGAAAACACTGGACCACAAGACTACTTTGAACTCTTCCCAATATTATCATTGACATTCAAAAATATACTTTATCAATTTTTTTAAATATATTTCTTTTTAAAAGTAAAATTCCTGTCATACTTCTAGTCGGGTGTCATAATTTTGGTATTTTAAACTTGTTCGGCATAAGGCACAAATGTTTGATTCTATTATGCTGAGTCGATTCCTACACAATTCTACGATCAACGAGATAAGATTAAATCCAGTTCGATGTCAAGACTTGAGAGGATCTACAGTGGAGTGTCTTTAACTTGAACCTCTATAACTCTATAACTCTAATGTCTCCTTTATCTCGAACAAGTTTTATTGTCCCTTCAGTTAACAAAGCATTGCAAACCTTACTCTATAACTCGAATTTCCTTAACTCGAACAAGTTTTATTGTCCCTTCAGTTAACAATGTTTTTTAAACGTTACTCTATAACTCGAATTTCCTTAACTCGAACAAATTTATATTCACAATGAGTGTTCGAGTTATGGAGACTCCACTGAATCAGTTGAATTTCTCCATATATATTTGAAAAGTAAAATCCTTAATACATTTGAGTATTTTTTCCAGGATTAACCTCAGAGAAAATTTTGATTACTCCACGCTGGCAAATCACATATGCACTCATAAAAGCCATAGCTCCGTCACATTCACCATACCCCTTTTGAGCGCAGAATCAATCACCTGTTATTAGGTTATAGTAGGCTGCTGGCATCCACTAACGGATTCGTGCTCCTTATACTA
This sequence comes from Clytia hemisphaerica, assembly GCF_902728285.1. Lineage (NCBI taxonomy): Eukaryota > Metazoa > Cnidaria > Hydrozoa > Leptothecata > Clytiidae > Clytia > Clytia hemisphaerica. Next base: position 2,575,872 of record NW_027103414.1, read on the forward strand.
CCTGGGGTCTTGTAAATGTCTGCGATTTAGACTTATAGCTAAGTTATAGCTAAACTGGTGTCATAACTATAGTATTTTAAATATGCACGAAACAAGGGAAGGCACAAGCGATTAATTCCAAATATGACGTGGAGAAATTGCAAACAAATATGGCGATAAATCAAAATTGGAATCCGGGGTCAAATTCTTCAAAGCTCCCTATACAAGCAAACTGCTGATAACTCATAAAAACTCCTTTATTATTTTCTGTGTCCGTGGGTCTATGTGTGATGCATTTCCAATGCTGTTAATTGTGTTCTGCAACGAGCTTGACCATAATGCAATGCAATGATTAAGTTTGATTTTCCCCTGTTTCTTAGATTGCTCTACTTAATCTAAGAAGTTTGCATACCATAAATTTGAGGGAAAATGGACATATAATCTATAACAAAAAAACCCACACAATTTTGCACTTTGCATCTGCAGGAAATCTAAAGTGAACAATTTTGTAAATGTAATAATTAGTACAATCCTAAATTTCTTGGTATTGGTCATCATAATTGGGATTTAAACTTATCATTTGGGAAAAATCCATTGTGTTTAGACGACTTGGGATGCCGCCAATTCTACAAAGTTTTCCCTTATTCGGTATGTCGCCTCAAAACAGCAGTGGGTTAAAAATTCGAAAATTGTCAACACAAATCCTGTATCAAACAATTTGAAATACTGCCAATGTCAAGAAAGTGACTCCATTGTTATTTACGTAGAACCTGATGCATATTTTTATACATCAATCCTGAGGTAAAAAAAATATCAGAATTAGTAAATTTCAAGAAAAGTATAACAGACCCATAGTATTTTTTTGGAGTTATCTTTTTTTGTTTCACGGAAAGGGTTAGGTACAGGCTAAAGTACCGAATCAGGACGATTAAGTAAAATACCGTAGTTAAAATCTGTAGTGAGAGAGAAATCGATAATCTCTTATCACCATAGTAACACAAAATACGGACAGTTTTATCAGCAGTCACACTAAGTGTAATAGAAAAGCGTGCTTGATGACAACATAGTAAAAATGACATCATCGAAAAAGATCGATAAGTTAAAAAAAAAAAAAGAACAATACATACTGATAGTGAAGGAAAGAAAAAAAAAATCGCTCGGCCTGCTAATCTAACAATATAGAGATTTTAAAGAACAATTGATTCTATTCTTTAATAACTTGTCACCCACGCATCAAATTTTCAATATAAACCACGTTGTATCGTTTGGATAAATCATTACACCAACAAACCATTGAATTGATAATATTCAAAGTGGAAATAAAGCTGGAAATCAGAAATCAGAAGATTGCAGTCAAAAGGAAAGACGAAGAGGAAAATCACTAAAGGATATTCACCAACTACGATCATTAATTATTGCGCAATACCATCTGCTAACACTGTAAAGGTAAGAGGAACTTTATACTCTACCGGCTTAAGGAAAACTAAGGATTAGCGCCGTATGAATCCGATACTAATTCTCATCCGGTTCATGTACAATTCTGATACAATAGGTTTTTATGTAGCACATGTTGCAATTTTGATAGAATGACCGATACTGAAAGCTCAATATACATTGTATACTCAAACTGGTTGACAGATAATACCATACGGATAATATCACTTTACAAAAGAGTATTCAATGATGAAATTCAGAACGCTATCCAACTGGCACACAATGTTGTTTCAACGTTTATCTAAGGTTCACAACGTCAATATAGCGTTGGATGAATGTTAAAAGGACGTTGTTTGCCAGCTGGGTACGGCATATATTTCGATCAACTCCCGACCAACATTATCTTAAAATTTTAAGATACTAGCACTCAGCCATATTGACACCCGAATGACATCTCTTACCTATCTTTGTACATTTACTAATCTGCTATGATAAAGGGAAGGTCGATTAACATATCTGTCCGAAAGTAACAATATTTGGAATATATTTAACAAATGATGAAATAAACAGACGAGCTAGACTTACAATCTCACCAAAGTCATTTTGCTGATCTTTGAAAACTTCTCGCGGTTCTAAAGTTAAGTAACACTGCAAGTATTTATGTGAGCTCCATGTATCACATATACAATGGGGAGCTACAGGAGTATGCGAATTAAAGCTTTTTGATAAACCAGGGACATGTGATGCGGAACTAGAAATTCTTTTAAAAGTTAAAACAACGGAGCCGATTTTGTTTGTTTTATCGTTAAATCATACTTGACAGGCTAGTCTTAGACGGTTCTTTTAATCACACAAAATGATTGTGCTTTAGAAAACAAGCTCATTAATCCTCTGTGATTAATTGAAAGCCATTAAGCTGATAATTAGGTGATCACGTTTTTTTTATTGCTGGGTCACTGTAAAGTTTTAGGACCTACAAAGCTTCTTAACAGTATTCAAACAGTGAGTTTGAATGAGCTTAAACTAAATCATAATTCTTGCGCACAGTTTTTCCGTCTCCTCCCATCGAACCGTTATTTTAACGGCAATCAGCAATCAAGCCGGTAAAATCTATTATAAAAGACACACCATGATCTTTCTAGAAAAACATGACAAATTTAATCCGTTTTTTACGCTATGAGGAAGTAAGATGATAGAAGTTTATTATAGTATATAACACATAATATCGTTATGAAAAATGATAATCTTAAATGTGAGTGACGTTATTTTTTTTCTACCCCCATGATGATGGCATATAAAAGCTTTGAGAGTCACTAATTCTTTTTATGCTACATCCATTCAAATTTCCCCCTTATTTAAAAGCCAAATGGAGAAAAAGATGAAGCTTAGAGCAAATAAGGAAAATATAGTTCGGTAGTGTGTGGTGTGTTGTGTAAGGTGCTTAAGAAAAGGTGAATTTGATCATAACTTTTTTGATAAAAACTCAAATATTTGTATGACGATTAGAGGTAAGTACTGTGCAGATTAGGCAAAAATGAGCAAACATTAATGGAAAAACTGTACACTTTTTAATTCATTGCGTAACATCTTTTAAATATCAATTGAAATCTTTAGCCATGTCTAATTACTACGGATGGTGACAGTTTTAGGATTTCAGTCGGGGGTTGACCTGGGCAAGGATACATCATTTTAAAACTGGTCTCTGTTCTACAGGAAAAAATGTTAAATCCGACAATTATAAATGGATAGGCAGATTTCGAATTAATTTCTTCTAGTAATTTTAATCTCTGAATTTTTAACCATATTTTATGATTTCCAAGATATTCATACTGTACTGTTCTGACGTAAAAGATTTAAAGTGAGACTTTGATTTGTCAGTGAGAATGTCACGACGAAATATAAACCTCGACTCAAGTTTTTTATGAGGCAGTGGTTAGCTTGCGTCCACCCTGATTGGTGTGATCTTATACTTTTTAACTCAAAATTTAATCAAGACACTTCCATACCAAAATAGAAAAACAAAAATCCGGTTTATTGCCACCGCAAATATTGCAAATACGACAACGATAACGACTCGGCTAAAATAACCTCAAAAATCAGCAAACGGCAGAAACATGTGATATTCTTGTGAAGGAAGTAGATAATAACATAGCATGCTTACACGAAAAAGAACAACAAAATCTCCGCTAATTAGCGAGTTTCAGTCAGTCATCAAATGTAAAATCAGAAAAGATTAGAGGAAGACTTTTAATTACTATAATGTCATGCTATGTTAGCTTTTCCTACCTCTTCAGAAAAAAAAAACACTTTGTCTTTTCAATGAAGATTTCAATGAATAAATAATAACAGACAATACTCTTTTGACTGTTGATATTGGTTCATCAATTAATTGCGCATTACAAGGAACTTGACATCTCAACCACATGTATAAAAAGCCATGCGTATCTTTGAAATTCAATTCATTTTACTTTCTACTCTTACAGAGATACAACTAAAGTTGAACCAAACATTACATCATGGATAACCAATCAATTGCAGCTATTGTTATGACCTCATGTATTGGATTATTTATCATATGGTTCATACACCAAAGATACAATTGGTTCAAAACAATCATCAACAGAAACCCTATATACGCCACATTGCGACCAGTCATCACCAAAGCAACCGAAGATGCTGAATATGAGAAAATCCAAATCCCAAGACAAATGGCAGCACCACAAGCAAATTTCCGACAATACCTGAAGTATCTGTATTTGGCATGCCTACCATACTTCTGGTCCACGCCCATTAAAATCGCACAAGAATACTGGTCCCGTTTATTCGAAAGCAAATTAACAATGGCACAAAGACGGCAACGTTTAGCAAAGATGATTTTGGAGACATCCTTGATTCTACTTTTTGAACGTAAATTGGAAGAAAATATTTGGAGATTTGCCGTCCAGAATTTCCTTTTACCTGCTGAGAATGAAGAAGCACGCAAGATTGAAGAATGTACATTCGATATTGGATTGGACGAATCTGGTGAACCAAGCTTCTTAGAATTGCAATTGGAAGGTAAGCAGATTGAAGATATGGATACTTGTTTCGGGTTTTTAAACACTCTATGGTGTGTCTACACTCATTCTATGACTCACATCGAAGCTGGTAATATTGCTGAACTCAATCTAACCAAAATCAAAGACAACGAGGACCTATCTGATGATTTCAAATCCAGTATTGATGACATGCATTCAGCTGTCTCTGGAATGAACGAATCAGCCAATCACTACCCAGCAGATATTTGGGGAATCCCAAGGCAAAATCTACAAATCGTTCTTGGATATAACTCACATCGCCAGATCAAGAATCACCAGAATATAATTCATTGTATGGGAATCTCCAAATTTGTTCAATTCACAATGAAAGCTAGACGAGTCTTTCAAAAACATTTGGCACATACTGGTATCTCCATCTCAACTTTATCTGCAAATACAATTTTCCATTCGTTGGATCATTACAATTTAGGAAAGTATATGATTCACGAAAGGAAACAAAAATCCTTTCTCGGTATCGATTCTCGCATGATCACATCACTCCTTGGAAGATTGAATTATGATTTTGGAAGATTCCAAGGCATGCAATATACAAAATACCAAACCTGGCGAGCTATTTATTTAGAGCTTTATGAAATTGATGCTTATTTGGCGGACAAAGTTCACATGTTTGTCAGCGTATAAAAAAACAATTAAAACTCAGCAATAAAAATGAAAAAACAACTTATTGTAATGACGAACTTAAAGGAAAAAATTATTTTTTCGTTAAAGTAATTTTATAGGAATTTGTAAAATTAAAATATTTATTTATGTTGATTTTTTTGTATATATGATATCTTATGCTTTCTTTATGCGCCCATCTTATTATCTTACATGTTTTAACAAACTTAAAAAAAGAAGATTTATTTACTTTATTTCATTTTTTATAGCATTTTAAAATTGTAAAATTTATATTTTTGATAATTACTTCGTATTTTAAGCCAAAAATAATTCTTTCATGAAATATTTTGGAAAACTGTAAAATATTAAATATTATCTTAAAAGAATAATTATTTTAAGTTAAAGTATCTACTGCCTATTATCTTTCTTCCCACTCTCTCTGGTTGGTATTTTACGGACCAGAACGAAAAATTGTCTACTGAAAATTAAATTTTTATGGATATTCAGTGTTATATAAAAGATTGTCTGTACCAAATTTCAAGTCAATATGGCCAATCTAACATGCTAAATCGAAATTTGAATTTTATGGACACTTTTTTTTTTGGACCATCCGGTAAAAGGGAATTTGTAAATGCTGCGTGAGCGATATCTTTTTTTTTGGTGAGAATATATAGCATTTACGCCTATAATTATCTTATCTACTCTTCCAAAAAATATTAATCTGAATAACAGGCTGGTCGAATGTGTAATTTTAAGTTATTTTTCGAAACATTGTAATTGATACCATTGGAAAGTATTCAATACACGTATTTTTTTTAAAGAATACACTTTATAAGAATGTCCATGATGAAAATGGTCTAAAAATTAAGAATAATGCTAAGAATGTCACCATCATGGAATATTGCTACTCAAGCTAAGAATGTCATCTTTTAGAGCATTTTTGATTATAAAATTGTCTAATAGCCCCAAGTAAGGCTGACTACTTTCACAAAAATGCCATTTTATGCTTGAGACGTATGTACTAAATGTTAAATCTAGTCTGAATTAGGATCCTAACTTAAGAATGCTTTAGGAATATTTTAGGATGATTTTCCCAAAAAAGTTAAGAATATCCATGATGAAATGGATTTACACCATTCTTATAAAAAAAAGCGTGTACTAGGTGGAGATTTCTCATATGTCTTTGTCAAATCCCTGCAAATAGATAAAACATGACGATTCAGTTTCGCTTTCACATCCAACCAAGCAACGACAAAGCATAAACATATGTTTAAAGATATATTTCTTATTCTAAAAAGTTTAAAAAAAATCCGAATCACGATTTGGCATGGACACTATGTACTTAGGAAAGCACATTCTGAAGAAGAAAGTATAAAGTAAAAAAATGAAAGAGAGTTCTGGCACGATTTTTTTTTCCTAAGCAACAATTTTACGCTTCCTTTTGGCACGCAAAATTTCATTGAAAAAAAGTCCTATTTGCGTGGTGTCGTTTCAGCGCTTCTTTTTTTTGCTTTAAGAAAAAAGAACTTGCTTAGGAAGCAAAAATCAATAATTTTAGAAGAAAAATGAAGTAAATTAATCATCAATTTATGAGAATGACATGAAAAAGACATTTATAAAAAGTTAATCCAATTTAGTCCGCAATTTCAGTTGAAACGCAAAAACATATGTCAAACGCCTACTCTGGAATCAGAGATTTGGAAAAAGAGGATAAGAAATGCGCTATTCATCTATTTGAAGCTAGGCTGTAGAATCTTTTGTTTCTATTGAAATGTCTGCGGCCGATCGATTGTTTTCGTTCTGAACCAATCAGAGCGCTTGATTCGTTATGCGCACAAGACTAGAAGTACAAACAAAAAATGGCAGCCGTGATTGATATCGAAAGTGAATTTTTTTTTCTTTCTAAAATCGAGAATTTTGTTATTTTTTATAAGCACTTTTTTACTTTGGACAAGACTTTGGGTTGCGAGCCTTAAATAGTTTCTCAGCTTTATTTGTAAAAAATATTTTCCTTGCTGGATAATTTAGATACCAAAATAATTGAAATGTGTTGCGTTAGAATACAAACAAAGCTGGTAAAACTAGTTTATCATTATTCTCGGGCTAAAGTTTCTAAGAAACAATACCATAAAGGCCTCTTCAGTAGGGATAGCGAGGTTGAAAATAAAACCTTGGAGGACAAAAAAACAACAACAAATGTCAAAGAAAGAAAAGGAAAAAAGAAACGATGGCCATTCATGATATCAATGCCAGGAGGTCATAAATACCATGAAAGCTTTCTTGTAATAACTTTATGAGTTCTAGACAACAAAACATAAAATAATCTTACAATACCATTGAAAAAATACAAAAATTATACCGAAGACATCACCAGGGGATTTCCCCAGATATGTTAGAAAAAATATTATAAAAACATCGTAAAAATGAGGTTAAAAAAACTATGCATTTCCATCCAACCCACCAAATAATAGTGTATAAAAATTAAATATTCTTCCACAGTGTATATTATGTATATTTGAATTACAGATTGTCATTGTTAGTTTGTATTTTTTTCAGTGCATAATATGACTTCGCTATTTCTCTGAATATAAATCTTCTTTGCAACTGCTGCAAAAGATTAAGAACAAAAAGACTTTTCAGGGGTTGGTCTAAAAAGCAGGGTAGCCAATGGGGTAGCCAATTGGGCTAGGTTATGGAGTACCTCTTTTTGTCTAAACTTTTGAAATCTGAAACCTGTTTTCATGTGGAAATAACTATTACAACATCTTGTTAATGATTCAATGTAATAAAATTTAAGATTCCTTTCGAACTTCAGCCACAATAACCCTTTTTCCAAAGGTACTTAACTTTGTTACTTCTCAAGAGACCTGGCGCCATTTTGTCTTCCTTCTTGGCTTCATTTGAAAATTTACAGACCCGAATAAAAAATATATACAAAACAGTTTTTAATATTTTAGATTTAGATTTTATTTATATTTTTAATTGTTATTTCCGTGAAGCTGTAATTCGATGATAATAGCTTTGGAATCGCCTTTGGGCCATATGATCTCTAATCTTGTCATATCTTAACAATCCTTTGTTATTGAATCATGTTTAGATGTTTCAAACAATTAACTCCTTTCAAAATTTTTAAATATGGCAGCTTATAATAGGTACAAAAAGTCTTTAGAAATAGCTCTATTATAATGAAGCTCTATTTCTTACTCCTCGTGCATTAACATGTGGTAATTCATATCTTTGTTTATCTTTGGAATCATACATGATCAATCTAATTCTATTTATTCTTTTGTATTTTCATTTTCATTTTTAAGTTTAGGCGGAAGAGCAATGTGTACAAATTGAAGCCAAATAAATGTGAAATAAAAAAAATAAAAAAATCTAAGTATCAATCAGATTCATGCTCCTTGGTCAGTAAAATGTGGTTCTATGCATTCATTTTTGGTATTTCTATTCTGGTCTGTAAAATATTTAGGTACCCCACAACCTAGCCCAATTGGCTACCCCAATTGGCTACCCTGCTTTTTAGACCAACCCACTTTTCAGTATAATTTAACTTCATTTATAGGCCTTTAAAACACCTCAAATCAATGTGTATTGCAGAGCATGATGAAAAATAGATCACCGTTGATTTTACTTGAAGTAAAAAGTTGGATATACAATAAAAACGACCAAAGCCTTTCCAACTATGTTCTTGAGTAGTACATTTCATACAGATTTTAAGACTTCAAAGCTGATTAAAAATTGGATTATTGCTCCATGAACACTAAATGCAAAAGGTGTTATGACTCCATGCTAAAAAAATTTAAATCTAAATTTGAAAAATATAGTTTAAAGATAACATCAGACTGAAAATATGAATATAAATTTAAATTATAGAAGCATTTCTGGCTCTTCCTGGTTTGTTTACATTTGGCAATTTTGGCCTACATGTTCCCTGATTTGATGACTTGTTTTGACCTGCTTCCCAAATTAAGGGATAGCTTCAGGGCAAAAGCCCCCAAATCAAAATATAGACAAATGAAGTAGACTTATCATCGCAGCACGTATCCATTTCATCTATACCATGCAATATGTATTTATGCCTCAAAATTCAGTTTCCAAGGACAACCTGGATAAAAAACAAACATCGATCAATAAAGATTCCAAAAAGAAGTTGCATCAAAATCCACTTCGCCAGAGAACATTTACTTAATAATGTGTATATCGAAATCCCCAATTTTCCATTGAACATTCTAATAATAAATATATCGACATCCATTTTTCAAAGGACATACAGGTCCAACTGCTCAAATCCACTTTTTCCATAAATATATATAACATCAAACACCATAGAATTATTATTCCATCCTGCTTCTGTTGAGTCAAATAGATATAATACACGTAAAGTTTTAATACATCAGTTCCCACTCATCTTTTAGCAGTCCTTTTCTGCTGGCACTACTGCAGAGAACAGAAGTGACCGTCAACATGCAAAAATGTCTGAATCTTGAGTCAATCGTCGTTGCATCGGCAACCTGTACTTGGATGGCCAATACTTCTATGGGACGGTGTTGTTAACAGTATTTCACAAAGAATATGATAACTAGCCTGAAAATATATAAAATGTAAATCTGTATATGAAATTACCCTAATCCGTTTAAATACAAAATGCAAATTCCACGGATTAAACAATATTTTGAGTGTAAAAGTACCAAAGCCTTGCACCTTCTAAATCATTTAATGACTGACTGGTCAAAATCATGGCCCTTCAGGTAGTCACAATTTATAAATATCACATGTCAAAGTTATTTTTTTGAAATGTTTTTGTTGTTGAAACCTTGAAATTTCCAACCCAAAAATCAATGGTTTCCCTAGATAAAGCTAAAAGTACAACAGAGGAAATCAAGTATACTTACTGAATCTCAATTCCATTACCATGGGGCAAGTTTTGCTTAAAATTACATTTTTTTTATCTAAAAGTTGAAGAAAAACAACAAAATTATCAATTGATTTTGCCCATCTTAAATCAAAATGCCAAGACGTTTTAGAGAGTGCCGGGGTAAACTAATACTTACATGATCACTATCAACCTTCCTACTACCCATAAAAATTACGTCTGCAACACAAAAAATTCATTCAGAGCAATACAAGCCAGAAAGAAATTGGTCCCAATTTTTCAAAATTTCAAGCATGCCTCATGTCCGCCATCTTTACTCCCAGAACATGGAATGATTTTCCTCGATTTTCTCAGGGGAAACCCCCAAAAGATCAAAGATTCACTCCCCAGTCTCTTTTTCACAAAGAACTCACTGGAAAGCTTTATTCAAGGACTTTTTTCTTGAACATTGGTTAACCTGTACGTAACGCCATTTTGTTTCGGCCTTCCTTCTTGCTCAACTATTCTACAGCCTTGCTTCTTCAAAGGGTGCCGAATTCAAAGGGAAAGAATAGGAAAACAGCGAGCGGCAGCGGCGTTTCTTATCCTCTTTTCCCAAATCTCTGCTGGAATGTAAATCATCTCTTAGAATGATTATCCGAGTAAATTAAAAACAAAAACTGAACCCTTATCTCCCTGCATCACTGAACCGGTTGGAGCCCTTCCGCACTGGTCGGAAAATCCATCATTCTAAACACCCCCTTCTCACAGACCCAGTAGGATTCTTTCAGCCAGTGGGGATAAAAATAACGCACTGAAACTCGATGGCGATTGAAATTTCCATATTTATGGCTGGGTATTTCAATTCTTTTATTTTTAAGTCAGAAAATTCAGTGGGGATAATATTTTGCAGTGAGGATTGCTTTATTCGATTATTTTCAGTGGGGACAAAAAATGGAGGATGATTTCCCACCGGGGACGATATTTTGGCCAATTTTTCCAGTGGGAAGGGTTTCCAGTGGGTATGTGAGAAGAAGGTGTTTCTAAGAAAAATACACTGAAGTTCAACCCAACAAATCTTGAAAATTCCCACTGGATTTTCGAGCTATGAACAATAATTCAATTAAGATTCTCACTAAATAAACACAGGCTATTTTCCTGCCTCGTCAGTATTGAAACATTTTCATCCTGTGACGTGACCCAATTAGATTACTTTTTCCATTCTAGTGGTTGAAATATCAAATGATGTCAAGCCCAAAGTAAATATTTGATTTTTAGCCCCCTTGGTGATCATGATATTTCTGTATCATTGAAACAGTGAGAGCTTTTATGACATAAGGGATAAGATAAAGGGATCTAAATACCGGTTGAATTGGTAGATCGCTTGTTCCACTTCGGGTACGAGACTCAAGTGTAGCTTTCCTGTGGTGATCAAATATTAGAGGAATTCACCTACCAGCGACGTTCATTCAGTTGATAGAGGGGGTCAAGGACCTATGAGACAGGGTCAGCAACGATTGTCCATACTTTTCATAAGCAAAAGTATTGAAATATTGAATGGAAAATTGATAAATAATTTAGCGCATGTAAGATGGTAAACAAAAACAGGCACATCAAAATCTCATAATCTTCCTGTAAATTATATAATTTCATATATCCATAGATACTATATAGTCTAAGTATGCATGCAGTATATCTAATGATAAGAATGTGTGAATACTGCATCTCAAGGTCGCTTTCCGGCCTCGTTGATTGATTTCCTTATTTTTAAATTCTTCTTTTACGTTTGTTAATAAATATCACTTGGCACTGATTTCTTGATTTTTTTCTCTCTCTCTTCTTTCCTGACGTCCGCTAAATTATATTGCTTTCCGTATTTATTACCTTTAATGATCTTGCATCAAATTCTTTTATATGAATGGGGAAATGTTACATTAGTCTGGGCTTCTACAAGTATGTAAGTGAGTCTGCGGCCGCAGTCGGAGGCGACCCGAAGGCTCCTCTTTCGATAGCTATCTACCCGAAGGTAGGGGAGGGCGCCACTCTTTCTCCCTGGATTGCTCCACTAACCCTTGATCCTTCTCTTAATTGCTGAGCATCATGCAGAGAGGCATCAAGTACCATTTTGAAAATCTTTGGTATGATCCGGCTGCGGGTTGAACCCACACCCAACCTTGCGAACCACAGCACCACGGTTCACTGCACGGGCTTCTATGGAGTGGGTGTTAAATCTGTAAACGTTTTATCCTCCCGAAATATTGATTCGGTTAGAAAAATCATCTATAATTTTACCAAAATTATGAAGGGAGGAAGAAAGGACAATCCCACTGATGCGGACGGCACGGGCCCTATAACAAAATTGTTACCTTTTTTAGGACAGGGGAATGATCATGGTTACCAGACACCGTTTGACCCTATGCACGCAAAACAGTCCTGGCGTATCGACAACATTAAACGAACAAGCGTGGGAGTAAAATAGGTTCTTGAAATGGATTCGAACTTTTTAAGAACTTTCAAATGTTGAAATTCTCAAAAAAACGCCTAACCCACGGGTTATTCTTCACAAATTACCCTAAAGTCATATGATTACACTATCAATTGGATAAGCGCAAGTTCAGTTAGTTAGCGTACGCCAGAATGATTTTTTTAATGACTTCCTGGTAAAAAATCAGAGAAAAAAGACGAGAGAAATAAACAAGGAAACTATTGGAATCCATTGTCCGAGATTGGAATTATAACGAAAGAGGAGTGTCACCGGAATATAAAAAATCATCAAACCACATATTAATCATCTATAAATGAATTTTAATGGTTTTGTTGTTTTTACGTTCTATGTACTCTACTAAACATCGGAATGTGTTATCGCGTCCTATCCCAGATGGCACACAAGATCAAAACAACGTCCAAATAACGTTATTTGAACGTTAAAACAACGTTGTGTGCCAGTTGGGATTTATCACAAATCTGTAAATATAATTTCATTAGCACTCTTCTTTCTTTCTTTCTCTGTGATTGCCCACCTACGACGATTTGTTGTTTTTCTCGGTTTTAATGCGTTACTAAGAAATCTGAAGTAGCACATTATTAACTTTTAACGATTCTACGAACAAGAGCCACAAAGATTCAGATATTAGTATAATTTAGCCTTGCATCAGCATGTCGCTATCTGAGATCCTGAAGCATAAAACATGAATTTTATTATTAGACTTAGGATTCTAGCATTCCAGGATCAAAAAGCTCAAAAATGTTCTAACATGGCTGAGATAGTCTGGAAATCATTCAACCACTAAACCTATCCCAAATAGAAATATCCAATGAAATAAAGTGGAAGTGCAGAAATAACCATTCTCGCCTAAATTTTAACTTACTGAAAAAATGTTAAAATACCAAAGGTTCTCAATATACAGTTGACTCTCTCTCTAATTTGATCTTCAATAGATACCAAAAATTTTCTTCAAGAGATGATTCGAATAACAGAGAGTAATATACTACTCCCCAGCTGAAGGAACCAAATTTTTTAGATCAAATTATAAAGAAAGCACTCTGACATCATCTATTCGTCTGAAGTTTGTAAGTTTGCGACCGCAGTCGAGGGCGACCCGAAGACTCCCTTTTCGTATAGCTGTCTACCCGAAGGTAGGGGAGGGCGCCACTACGTTCCCTGGATTTCTCCACTTACCCTTGATCCGTCTCTTTAGTTGCTGAGCATCAAGCAGAGAGGCACCAAGTACCATTTTGGGAATCTTTGGTATGGCCCGGCTGGGGATTGAACCCATAACCTTGCGCACCGTAGCTGAATGCTCTACCTTCATGCTACGGTCGCCCTTAGATTAGATCGAATTATAGAAAGATTCGAAAAATAGAGATTTGAATTAGAGAGAGTTAACTGTACTATAGTCATAGTGGTATCCCAGCTGGTACACAACGTTGTTTCAACGTTCATCTAACGTTATATGGACGTTACGAACATTAGATAAACGTTGAAACAACGTTGCGCGCCAGCTGGTATAATGGTTATCGTCCACTTCACGCCTGGGAAGTTCGATACCCAACGTCACTACGATTCACTTGGCTAGTGATCAGTGATTGTACCTTCGCCCGGGTCAACCCATACAATGTGAGGGGAATTGGGTACCATCACTCTGATAAATGAACATGGATAGATGAGACAGGCATTGTTAAGTGCCGTGGTAATCATGAAATTCGACTTCGCGTGAGCATCGCTCTCCCAGTGTCGTTCGATTGTCATGGTATAGGAATGCATTGAGGGCTCGTATTTCTATCTAGACTGTTTTTTGAACTTGATTGTAGCAAAAGGGTAGAAGAAAATCAAATAGATATCAAATCACCGATTCATAAACTTCACGATCATCCATGTTAACAGGGAAATAGCATCCTTCCTAGCTACATTAAACTCTAATTATTGAGAAAAGTTTTATTTCCGGTGATTATCCAATGAAAAGGATATAAACATCGTCCCCCGTTGAATCATAATTTTTTAAATCCTGCGATAATCACGAATTTGTATATATTAAATAAACTCTAAGTAAGACAGTTAATTAACCCTCCCTTTTAATTGGAGCTTGGATTTGATCCAAATGAAAGTAAGATCTCCTAATATCTGAATAAAAAAAGACATTTTTTCCGGGTTTTTCATTTTTGTTAAATCCTGATACTCATATCCTGGAGTAGTAACCTCTGTATGTCGCGCCCCTCCCTCTCTTATCAAATTTTGAAAATTTTCCAAGACGGAACTTATTTCTGTACGTAGCTATACGTAGCTGCAAATACACTTTTCCCGGGTGGGCTGATCATTTCTTTTAAAATCGTATATAGTCACACCAAGAACGGATACGTAATTAGTATTAATTGCCTCCACTTAGATTGAGTTAATAAGATTCTAATAATGATGAAACATTTTTCTGGCGTAAAACAATTCTTTTTTCGGCTTTTTACCTGTACGAAATATCAAATTGTATCCAGACTTGCCAAGAAATACTGCATTGATCCTGAATTTTTAAAATTAGTGCACGAACTTTCTCCAAATATAGCTTGTAAGTTTTTTAAAGGATTTTTTTTATTTGTTTAACCCCCTCAAGACAAAAAAGACAGTAAATTATTTTTTAAGCAACCCCCTACGCTCTCTGAGAAGAGAAGCCCTTAATCTCACAACATATCATTCTTTCTGCGCATTCCCCACTCTGCTCTAAAAGGGTATGGTGAATGTGACGATCTGACCAACCAAACTGGCACACAACATTATTTCAACGTTAATCTGATGTTAAATGGACGTTGTGGACGTTAGATAAACGTTGAAATAACGTTGTGTACCAGTTGGGTAGGTTTTTTATCAAAAAACAATCAAAACCGCGTTATGTTTTACTTCAAAGCGAAAGCGAAAGCGACTAGAATGTTTATGTTTAATTTTGCTATAGCCAATCAACGTGCTCAACAGCTCAATCAATATTCATAACAAATGTAAATAAAAGAGATCAAAGCAGTCTGTCAACCCGGGGCAGATTCTCTTTTACGGAGCCAAGGCTTTTCGAATACATGCATGACACCCCACGGAGCAGACCAGCAGACCTTCAATTCACGCAACCACACAAATTTTTTGCCCAAATTCACGCATTCACGCAACGTTTTTTCAAATTCATGCAATTTCTGTTCACGCAAGGTTTTTCAATTTCACGCATTCACGCAGCTTTTTTGAAATTTTAACGCATTCACACAAGTGAAAAAGCCTATCCAGGCATTTACGCAAATCGCTGGTGGCCCGTGCATGCCTGTGCAGAGTAATCAGACAATCAGGCTATTCTAGAAATGTTCTGTACCCTCTATGTGTTGAGGAGGTGTGGTAGTCTGGAAAATAAAAAATCCAGAGGGTGTGTTTTTTCTAGTGTAAAAATTCAGGTTGGTCAGTAAAATAAGGTTGAAAATCCAGGGTGATCAGTAAAGCGACGTTGAAAATCCAGTGTGGTCCTGAAATTGAAAAAAATCAAGGGGGTAACCTTTACCACAAAGAAGACCTCTTCAACATAAGGCATACAACTTTTTTCTGAAGTAGCCCAATTAAACCACTTTTAGTATAAGAAACTGAACAGACAAGAGTAAATCCCAACTTTAGATTATGACTTCTTTGTTGATAGACAAACTGTAATCAAATTTTATTATTATCTGTAAAAGAAATCTTCTATTTCCGAAAGTAAACTATCCACCCACGACTCAAAAAAACTAAGTTCCTTGTTCGTCAAGCATGACAAAGACGTATCATATGAATCATAAGACACCATTTTTGAATTCTGAAATGTTCAATTGGTTATACTCACTGACCTTTATATATCTCTGGACCAAGTTACTCAATGCGCTAAATTGGTACTTCGATCAAAGGCGGGGATAATTACTTGGTCTAGGGATATAAAAGGTCAGAGGTTATACTATATCACAGAAAGAATCAGCCGAAAAAGTTTCTAGCCAACGGAGTTTATCACATGTCAGAGACCCCAACCCAGTCCTAAAACTCCCTTTTCCATAGCTGTCCACCCCGGGAGGGGGGGGTACTTAGGCAAAATGAGTGCCGGGTATGTGCAAGCCATAAGGGTACCTTTTCTCATTCCTCAAAAGTCTCTCAAAGGGGTACAAATTCAAAAGTTAGTCTCTGAAAGGGTCCCAAAATCACAAAAATCAAAAATTTCTCTCTCAAAGGGTCACGATTTCCAAGAATTTTTACCAAAATTTGGTGAAAATCAAACTAAAATTTGGAAAAAATGGACCACAATTTAGGAAAAAGTCTCTCAAAGGGTCCCAAAATCACCAAAATTTTGTCTCCAAAGGGTCGATTTTCGATTTTCGGCTCGGACATACCCGTCACCTCGCAAACCTAGTACCCCCCGGGCTGTCCACCCAAAAGTATGGTGCCTCCTTTCCTTGGATTTCCACACTAATCCTCGTCCCTTCTCTTTTGCTGAACCTACAACCTTGCGAACCGCAGCCGACCTTCATATCACGTTCGCTTAAAGTGTCCTATAACCCGCTTTAAAATCAAGCGAATGTACCCTAAAATTTTATCCCTTTGGAAAACTACAACGAACTCCTATCCCAGCTTGGGAAACATCAGCACTGCTAGAATAGTTTCAGGCCCTAAGAGTCTTAGGGCCTGAGAGTAGAATCCGAACCCACTGATTTTACGTATTAGATAACTTAAGGGAATTTTTGCTTTACTCATGACAACTCCAGCGAAAAAAATTCCCACTCTGTTGTAAATGAGATCAAAATGCGGGCAATTATTTTAATGTAATAAAGTCTTGAGAGCTGAAAAAGCCATTAGAATAATAATATGGGCTTTTCCAAAAAAACCGCGTACCCTCTGTTGAGGGTATCTAATCTCCTCTGTTGAGGAGGTCGACTTTTTACTTACCCGTCTGGGAATTCTGAATTTTCACAGGGTTTCAACCACTACCCCAGGCAACTTATTTTTAACGAACTTTAGAATACCCCTATGGAGTTCCACTACATTTCATAACCTAAATGGGAATATACCTCCTCAAAAAGGGGTGCACAGTTTTCTTCGGAAGATTTTCGATACGAATAAACGAAATAGCCGGGTAGCTCATTCGGTAGAGCATTCGCCTTACAATCTAAGGGCTGTGGGTTCGATTCTCGGTCACCGCCAACTCAAGTGGATGAGCGTAGCTTAGATTGGGAAATCTGATGTAGGCGGTAAGTTACTGGAACCTGCGAGTAGGTGTGGCCCTCCACCTCAGCATTCGATCTCCCAGGTCTAGTGTAAATAGAAAAAGGGGATAGACTCCCTCACTCCCGGCTCTACCGACAGCCACAAGATGAATATACTTACTTACTTAAACAAAATCGAAAAGACTAATAAATCACAGCTAAAACTAACACATTTGAATCAAATATGATCTAACTAAAGGATTCCCCCCTACAGGTCTGTAAATTAATCCTACCATTTCACGAACAAGGAATAGAATATTACCAGTATGGTGACTAATGAAGATTTACGTCAAACTATCTTCCTTATACAATTTTGTAGTAAACCTTTGTGGTTTAGCAAAAACAAAATCCATTAATTTCTTTCTGCTAGTTATCATCAACCGGATAATTAAGTCAAATATTTTGATTAGCCAACTATGCAGCGTGTGGGCAGACTAATAAAACGAAGAGCAAACAAAAATCAAGAACCTTTTTATAAGAGCAAGTTAAGGCTTAGATGGCTAAAATATTAAGAACAAGTTAAAAACATTTTAAGGCTAGAATACCCCTATGGAGTTCCACTACATTTCATAACCTAAATGGGAATATACCTCCTCAAAAAGGGGTGCACAGTTTTCTTCGGAAGATTTTCGAATAGCCGGGTAGCTCATTCGGCTTCTAAAACAGCCAATTTCTAAAAAGCGAAGAGCAAATGAAAATCCAGATCTTTCCAATATGTTAGATAAATTAATTTTTGATTTGACGTGTTTTCGAGGAATTTTGGACATCAAATCTAGATCAATATAATTTCCATAGTTAGAGTTAAAGGTGGTCGGTTGTTTTTGAGGAAATACTTGAGAAATATTGATAACAATGCCTGAAAACATTTATGTTAAAACAACAGTACTGCAACTTAACTTACAGGTGGTCGAAGATGTTTTGAGAATTCTGAATTGATTAACCTTTTAGCGACCAGGCCGTTTTATTTGTCTAAGTTTTCTCAAAAATAGGAAAAGTCAAACTTTAAATCATTATTTATAACTGCGGAACTAGAAGACGGGAAGCTCGCTCATAGCTCATTAGAAAGCTACGAGTCTCTTCTGCTGGTGCAGATCTGATCATCCGTGATGAATATTCGAACGTGCGCAACGCACTGGGCTCAACTTTACTCAGTGCCTTCAAACACTATTTATAGGCCCAATTGTAGACCCCCAGATATTCACCCAAGGAACAAGTGTGCCAAATTTCAGCCAAATCCAAGCATTTTTGAAGTCTCCAGGCTGCCCTAAAGTTTTTATGACAGACAGACACACAGACAGACATTGTCAGATTGTAGCTCAACTGAAGTTGATGAAAAGGTGCCCGATGGTAAACTTCAAATTAATACACCTTTTCGACCGTAGTCGCGCGGTCAGGCGCGTGCCACTTATTCTTTTTATTATCCTCCTAAACTAGATCCAATCATTTTTTGACGCATTTTTCTATTGTCTATAGGTGCGAAAAAAGGACTGGGACGGTTTTAGTGGGATAAAGCTGACAAAAAAATGCCAGCGCGGCAACTGGTGGCTATGGTCGAAAAGGTGTATTCACTAGAGGACGAATCTTGTGAAACAAAACCAAAATTTTACTCGTTGCCAAAATGTGCTCAAAAACAGTCAGAATCTCATTTCAAAGTGAAAATTTTCACTCACTCTTTAACTTCGCTCTGACGAAAGAAAATTTCGAATTTTTTCTCCCTCGAACCAAAATATAAAATACAATCCTTTGAATTTGACCAAAAATGGTGGCCACAAATTTAAACTGGGCATTACAAGAGGCTTCATCCTCCTAAACAGTAGCGTGGTGGCAGGGGGTAGGGGGCAGTACCCCCCCCCCCCATCAGTCGTCTTTTTTAAGGGGGCGCCGAAATACAAAAATACCCCAAAATTTTGGTGCTCGCTTCGCTCGCGTAATCTTTACAGCGAGCTTTACCTTTTCGAAGGGGGCACCAAAACCAAAATCTTCTTATATTGCCTTCCCAGTTTGCTCGAATTCTAGTCGACTCACCACACTACTGGTCCTAAACACCCACTGTCGGATATATCCGTCATCAGTGTTAGAGGCGCACATCCAAATATTTATGGAGATGTGAGATTTCTTCTTTGAAGGATGTAAATACTTTGCAAACCTCAAGAAAATCACCAAATAAGGATATACTGACATTAACTTTAGCCAAACAAAAACTTCTTGATCCCTTGATAGAATATCTTATTTCAGGATAAAGAAAATTGTTAGTTATGCTGTATTTTATGAGTCTACCTTATACGTGCCGTATAAATCATTCCAGGATGAAAATTCCATTTTGCCATTTCTCGTCCTTTGTTAGCACCAATCTCGAATAGAGATATTTAGCTCTTTAGCTCCAGACATCCGATTGAAGCATTTTAGAAGGCTAATTAAACGAGCTCCTCTCTGCGACGATTCGAAATATTTACGCCACTCCCACAAAGTTTACAAACTTATATTCAAAGCACTTCAGGATATCACGTTTTATTTTTCTGTCATCGAACACATTTCTAAAAGAGCTTTAAAAACTTCCTAGGTGTCTAGTTATTCAAGCCTACTAAAGTCTGGCTCAAAAATATTAAAAAGCTGCACACTGTTGGAAAGATATTACCAAGGGGAAGAATCTATTAGATTAAAGATTTTTGAAACCTGAAAATGAAGAAGAAAAATGAGAAAATAAGTTTTTTCTACTGATTCAATAACCATGACATCAGACTTTTCAAATCCGTGTTCAGATTTTTTTGGATATTTCTTACATAAAAAGTTACAGCACTGAGAAGTTTTTGTTGTTTTTCGTTATTTTCAGCCGTTTTAGACCTACTTCTAAGGATTGTAACTTTTTATTTAATAAGGATTACTGCTCTGTGTAGTCTTCTAATATACAGATCAAACTTTCAGGGGATGATTTTTTGGACCAATCTTCCAGTAACAGTTGGCCACTTTCGGGGTCTGTATGGTAAGAAGAGGAAAGCTTCCGGTAAGATTACGATAAGACTTACATGAGGAATAGAGTAGGGAGTCTTTTGCCCGAGCTAGGCACCTTGTTTTTCGTGTTTGTCACAATGGAGCTTTCCTATAAAATTGATGAGAAATAATAAGATTGGTTAGTTTAGTAGTTGTTTCGGTAATAAAATTAAAATAACTAGTAAATCTAATACACCTTTTTTTATAAACATACCAGAAAATCGGGTCGAGGCTCAGTATGCCTAGCAAAATCTCATTTTCAGTCTTTATTTATGCTTATTTATACGCTTAGACTTCTTTTTGTTGATTTTCTTTGGGTTCATGGAAATTTCAAATTTCTAAGTCGGAACATTGATTCGGCTGTAATTTGGCGACGCAGGCGAAAATCTTTGATCTAAGAAAGCTAAAACAGCTTTAAAGGTAACCCTAAAAAGGTCAGCTTTTAAGGTTAGTTTTTTTGCATTTCAGCTTAGAGGTATGCTCAGCATTATGCTTAATTTTTACCAATTTTGAGCCTAAGTATGCTTATAAACGTTACGCTTATAAGAGTGTAGCGAAGTATAAGGCCAAGTGTTTTTTTTATTTCTGAGGAAATTTCAGACGTTCTATACAACACATTGAACTGTTTTACATGTTTTTTCTTTAATTAGCATTGCACTTATAAGCATATCTAGGCTCAGATATGGGGAGAAATTAAGCATATGGCAAGCATTACTTGAGGCTACGAAAAATGTTTTTTTCCTGATTTTGGCTTTTTTTGGCTGGAATTTTACGGATTTTCAGTATATCCTTTAGATTTAAGCATCCCCTCAAGCATTTTTCAGCCTTATTGAGCTTTCGACCTAAGCATCTTTGAGCCTGTTTTCGGATTTTTGTATGCTTATAAAAAAAACATGTATAGCTATGCTAAATTTTGGAGCAACTAAAATTTAGAGTTTGGCCCAATAGTGTATAGCCGGAGGCAAGAGTTGAAACTTCTATGTAGAGAATTTGAAGGTACTTATTTCCTAGGCTGCTAGCATCCTCTGCTCCTTTTAGATTACCTGCACTTTTGTAGAGGTTTGCAATTCAGACTACTTATTTCTGACATGGCTCGCATAGTTTTCATTCAAAGGCTAGATCGGAAGTAACATTTACCGTCAGAATTCAAAAAAGATTAAATGAAAAAACAAAGAAAATTCTAGATTCATTTGCCTTGCGTGGGAAAGATTGAGGATTCTTTATCAACTGGCACACAACGTTGTTTCAACGGTCATTTAACGTTATATGGACGTTGTGAACGTTATTGATGCCCTTTTAAGGCACCTTTTTCGTCCACTTGGGTCTGGTTAACATCTCTCTATGATTAAAGATTGCATTTTTTTTTAGTTTCTTGATGCGGAGTGGTACTTTATACTTTTCCATCCTCTACAATACTAGCTTTCTGCGAATTTTCAAGATTTATGTAAATTGTCTTGTCACTGCAGATTGTCTTTAAGATCGCACTTTGGTTGATTCAAACCTTGAGTTGATTTTTCTCCAAATCTCTAAACATTTCACCATCAGTATATAAAATGAGAAATCATATCGTGGATCTCCAAAGTAGGGACACAGCTTCGAAAATCTAGATTTAGTTATCTTTGATTAAAACGTTTTTAAAGAATTGTAAATAATTCAAAATCCACCAACCTGGCAGGCCTGGAATTCCCAAACTATTTTTTCCTGAGTTATTTTTTTCCGAGTTGTTTTTCCGAGTTATTTTACATATGACGTCATAGTTTCAGTTTTGTGACGGCATTATGACGTCATCACAAAAATGATAACTCGAGTTTTTTTTTAGCTTTTAACTTTTCAAGTTATTTGGTATTTTCTAACTCGGAATTTTTTCGTGCCTTAAAGTTTTCGAGTTATTAACATTATATTTTTATAGTAGATATTCGATTTATGGAAAATTCGACTTGTTTATATGGGCTTGTTACCCGAAGGGGCAGATTTGTGTTAAATATATCAACAAATAACTCGAAAAATTAAAGGCACGAAAAAAACCCGAGTTAAAAAATACCAAATAACTCGAAAAGCTAAAGAAATGAAAAAACTCGAGTTAAAAAATACCAAATAACTCGAAAAGTTAAAAGCCCTAAAAAAAATCGAGTCATCATTTTTGTGGTGACGTCATAAAAACTGAAATTAGACGTCACATGCAAAATAACTCGGGAAAAGATAACTCGAGAATTCCAGGCCCCACTGACCTGGGTATATCCGTGTTATGGAGACATACACGTTTTTTTTAAGAAGCACACTTTTAAGAAACATGAGGCTCAGAATGCCTAAAAACTAAGAAACATCTAAGAAACATCTATGAAACATGATGTTGCTGAGAATGAGAAAATAAAATTTTTTAATTCGTTTTTTAAGAACCTTCCAATCAAAACAAATGTTTTTTCTTTGCATGAAAAATAGGCTGATTATGTCAAAAAGTTTAGAAACATGTAAGAAACATTTAAGGATCAAATGGCCGATTACTAATGTCTCTGTAGCCAACCATAGATTTCTTAAGAAACAATTGAGGTAAAACTAGTTTCTTAAAAAAAGAAAAAAGGTGTAACCTTTTAGAATGAATATACGTGTTGTACGCGGATTTTTCACATTCTGCTCGGAAATTATAGCACGTATCGTGATCTATTGTTGATCCTATCTATTTTTCTCTCCATAGAAAATTATATTCAATTTTTTTTATTCCAAGAAGTGGCCTTACAAGATCAGCAGGTCGTTTAGAAATATCTATTTTTCTGTTCATAGAAAATAAATTCAAATTTTCTTTATTCCAAGAAGTGGCCTTACAAGATCAGCAGGTCGTTTAAAAATATCTATTTTTCTGTCCATAGAAAATAAATTCAAATTTTCTTTATTCCAAGAAGTGGCCTTACAAGATCAGCAGGCCGTTTAGAAATATCTATTTTTCTGTTCATAGAAAATAAATTCAAATTTTCTTTATTCCAAGAAGTGGCCTTACAAAATTTCTTTTATTTAGGCGAGACCAATTTAATTTGTTGTTCTACGGGCCCGACCGACCCTATTTTTGCTAAAATCAAAAAAAAGTAATTATATTGAATTTCCAATACAATATATTTTACATACTACTTATTTGTAAGAATCAAATTTGAATAAAGCTGAAAATTAATTCAAGAAATTGAAAAATTTAGAAAATCAAGCATTCCATACAATAAGATTTTATTATGATCATCGAAGATAAAATAAAGTGAATTTTTGAACCAGATAATTTTGGAAAACATTTTCGGTACCTTACCAACCCTGATAAATGAGAAATTCGTTTTATTATACCGACCGACCGACCCATATTTTGCTAACGATCTGCCCGTAGAACAACAAATTAAATTGGTCTCGCCTTATAAGAAACTGCAAATTACTGCTTTTAGGTTCTGTTCTCTTATGTATTTCCATTTCTTATTTTTTTCAAATAGTTCTTATTGCTGATTACCGTATTTAAAATATTTATTTATTTACGTATTTAAAAGTTTGCTTTTATCAAGCATTATTAAATTACACGCTTTTTTTATAAGAATACTTTTTATACGAATGTCCATGATGAAAATGGCCAAAAATCTAAGAAAATGCTAAGAATATCATCATCATGGAATTTGACTACTGAAGCTAAGAATGCCATTTTAAGAGCATTTTCAATTATAAATTATAAATTATCCTCAAGTACGGCTCACTCCTTTTACAAAAGTGCCATTTTATGCTTGAGACGTATGTACTAAATGTTAAATCTAGTATGATTCAGGATCCTAACCTAAGAATGTACTGTAAGAATATTTTAGGCTGATTTTCTCAAAAAAATTAAGAATATCCATGATGAAAAGGATTTACACCATTCTTATAAAAAAAAGCGTGTATGAGCCTTAACTCTTTCTAAAATTTGACCATGTGTGCTCCTTGTTTCTTAGAAAAAAGTACATAAAAGAGCTTATTTATATACTATACAAGCAATGAGGCATGTGGGGCTTTTGATCTATTCTTCTTTTTATGAAGAAGAGAGGGCGGGAAGATATTTTATCTCATGATATTTTTCTTTGGCTTTGCACGCGATCTTCGTGTAGTTGTGAACATCTCTCAGTAGAGGAGGCACGAAGAAAAAATTAGTATCAAAAATGAAACCAGGAGAGCTGAGCATCCCGTGTTCGAATACTTGTATCAAATTACCTATAACGAAGGGTTGCAAATATTGGTGTGGTGTTGACCAGCTATGGGAGTCCGATATGAATAAAAAGGCTTGGCTTGGTGTTATCATCGCAATTCCATTCATTGCTTTCATTATAAGCCTTGTTGTGTTTTTCTTCAACTACAATCGAAAACTTATTGAAGTTTATCTGAATACCACTCACAACTGTAACGATGATAAAGAAAGATGTTGTGAATGTTGTGATGATGGAGACTGTTGCTGTTGTTGCTGTGGTTGTTGTCTTAATTGTGATAAACGTTGCGATTCTTGTCTTAACTGGTGCAAGGACTGTTGCTCAAACAATTCTTTATGTTGCAGTACTAAATGTGGAAACTATAATTGTGTTGAAATGAAACATTTTGTTGGTTACATTCTTGGGATTGTTACTTATTGGTGGTTTTTAATTGATATGATTGGTGATTTTTACGCCTTTTATACATATGAATTTGGAGATCTTGTTCATTTAGAAGGATCACATCAATCACTTCACCGTAACAGTCACGTAACAAAATCTGCTTTTGCATTCGGTATAGTCGGATATATCTGCAAGATGATTGCCATTTGTTCCTTCTATCGCACCTGGAAATTTACTGGTCGCGATGAACGATACGCCAGAAGGGGGGGGCGTACGGCAATCTGGAATCCCGTCATCCCGTAAATTTTTCGAGGAAATCCCGTCATCCCGTGGTTTTTTTCCGAAAATACCGATCCCGTGAAGAATTTTCGTAAAACCAAGAAAGTTCCTTGGTCAAACTTGATAGTTTGGTAATGTGAACTCCAAAGATTTATATCATGACCCTTCCCTGGTAAAAAGACTATTTTATAAGTTTTGAATAAGATTCTTGTCCCTTACAGTGATTCAAGATCTTGACGGAATCTTAAGTAAAAGTAAGTCGGAGGTGACCTGAAGGCTCCACTTTCGATAGCTATCTACCTGAAGGTAGGGGAGGGATTGCTCCACTTACTTGCTGAGCATCAAGCAGAGAGGCATCAAGTACCATTTTGGGAATCTTTGGTGTGACCCGGCCGGGGGTTGAACCCACAACCTTGCGCACCGTAGACGGATGCTCTACCACTGCAGTACGGTCGCTGACGGAATTTTACTACTATCCCCGTTCAGTTATTGAATAAGGGCCGAAAGCTTCGCTCGAGTGACAGCATTCAACTGATGACCTCGTCATTAATCAACTATTTCATTAATACAGTCAATGATAACACACACACAAAAGAAAAAAAACACTTACCGTATTTCAAAGCTGACCAAAAACTGTTTCGTAAATACTATCCTAAGAGATTGCTCTCCTTGAGTCTAAAGACTCCTTCTGATGAAAAACAATCATAACCAGAAATTTACGTGCTTTTAAGATTCTTAACTCAAACTTGATAAGAACCACTAAGAATCTTAAAGCTTCTTTGCACGTAATAGTTAGTTAAGATTTGGAAAGTCTCTTTATAAAAACTTTACAAGTTACGCAAAGAATCTTAAAATATTTTATGGCTCAAGATTTCGTAAGATTCTACTTAAGAACTTAATAAGAAATAATAATTATCTTACTATAAATATGCGGGAAGAATCTTGACAATTCTTAACGATTTCTTTACAAGATCTTTAAAGATCTTTTTGTTGGAAGAAATTTTCAAGATTGCCTAAGAATCGTTGTAAGATCTTACAAAGATTTTATAAGGTTCTTACTTGTTAAAGATCTTGAAAGATCTTCAACGATCTTTTCAGATCTTATCAAGAATTTTTACCAGGGTTTATTTGGCAAAAGACGTTTAGCTCACTCATCAACCGTATGATTATGATACGTACGGTTCGAGAAACGTTGTAGAACGAAATCGAGAAAAAAACCGGAATTCCGACATTACCTATATTACGGTTACGGGAAAGGTGTATTATAACTCTATCAGGAGGGGTGGCTCATGCTCATAGGTCATTCCAGCCCCGAAAGGGGGGTACCTAGGCAAGTGAAGGGTACGGGTATGTGCCGCCCTTAAGGGTACCTTTTTGGACCTCGAAATCCCGCTAAGGGTCATAAAATCACAAAATCTGATTTCAGTCATCCTAAGGGTTGTAATAACAACGGAACCTAATTTCTTGACCCTGAAAAGCCTAAAATTCAAGCAAAATAGTCCCAAAAAGGTCACAAAATTCACGAAAAATTGGTTTTTTCCTCGATTTCAGTCCCTCTCTATAAGGGTCGGTTTTAGTCAGCTCGTCAGCTCGCAGCCCTAGTACCCCCTCCCAGGTTCCACCGTTACAGTCAATGAAGTAGAAGGCTAGAATCCTACCAAAGTTGCGCGGCCTAGCGTGACCTGCCTGGTTTTTCAACAAATGCCGGATTGAAAGTAAAATTTACCTCCAAAATTTCGAAAAAGTATCACTCAAAAACAAAGAAATCGCTAGATTCAATCCGTCCTCAAAAATGCGGCGCATTTTTTAATTTAAGGCTTCACTTTTTCTTTTCTAAGAAAGGTTAAAGATTCTCCTCTAGCCCTTCGGGCTTTAAACTCAATGGTTCCAGACATGCCAGTCTTCAACAGAATAAGACTTCCCTCGTTGGCTTCCCCTAGGACCCCTTCTAGCCCCCTACGATTATCTCTGGGAAGCAAGAAGATAGATACAAAACAAAGGGTTGACCTCAAATATCAAATGTCTAAAAGATCATGGTTTCGAGAACAAAACATCTCATACATAATCTTTCAGTTACATAATACATCACATACAAGACAAAAAATCAGCAATAAATAAAACGGATAAAATACTCTAAATAACACTCCCGGGGGGGGGGGGGGGTACTTAGGCAAATGGGGGGGGGGGGTACGGTATGTGCCGCCCTTAAGGGTAACTTTTTTGGACTTCCAAAGTCCCGTTAAGGGTCGGAAAAATCAGAAAATCAAATTTCAGTTTTGAAATTTTCCTTGTTCTCTCCTTTTTAGTCCCGGTGAGGGTCCCAAATTTCGAAAGTCGGGCGGCACCCCCCCTGTCAGCTCGCAACCCTAGTACCCACCCCCCCCCCCCCCGGATAACACTAACCTGATGTAATCTTTGAACTTCGTCACGTCTTTTTCGAACTTCTTCAGGAATTGTGACACGAAAGAAGAGGCTTTCCTGATAATTGCCAGATTGGCCGAATTTATAGAAAAGTCCTCTGCATTGGATTGAAGACATGCTCAATTCATTCGATCAAGCAACTACACTAATCGATACGATAAAGACTTTTCAACTGTCTCCGTCACCCACGCAGCACGAGTGTGAAAAAAACTTTTCAATGAAAACATTCGATTCAATTGAAAATATTCGAAAAATATTCCATTTAAATATTATAAGCCCCGTTTACACTTTACGCTGTGCGGGAATTTTCTCTGTGTCTGTGTGGTGAGAATTGCGTAAAGATGGGAGCAAACGGCTGTACCCAAAAAGTATTCGAATATTTAAAGCCCCGTTTACACTTTAACTCTCTGGTTGTGGTGAGAATTGCGTACCGGCTGTACCACCCTTCTATGATTTTCACCGAAATACCGTAGATTTTTACTCAAAATACCGTATCCCGATATTGAAATCTGACAAATACCGTCACCGTGTGTCATCTGAAATCCCGCCATCCCGTAGTTTTTTTTCACAAATACCGTTATCCCGTGTTTAAAAAAGCCTTATCCCGGATACCGTGAAACCGTACGCCCCCCCCCCAGAACCATTGAAAACGTGGAAACTCCGCAAGATGACGCAAAGCCAGTACCAAGTCGACTGACCGACACAGGGGAAACTCCACAAGATGACACAATGCCTGGACCAAGTCAAGAAAATCCATCAATCGTATACAGTCCAGTCATAAAAGTAAAGAGAAAGCAGCGAGACGAAGTGATCAAGGAGTACTCGAATTTTCAGCTTTTTCTAGCTCTTGTTATTATTTTCTCTGATAATGGTGCTGAATTGATTCTTCAATACTTCTACATGGAAAATTATTTTGTTGGTGAATACAAATGGTGGTTGTTTGGTAAAGACATCGTTCAATGTGTCTTTGCATTCTTGGTCTGTATCTCCGGATTTGCAGAAGTATATCCACACCAATGTATCAACACAGGAAAAGAAAAATGAAGACACCGAAGCCGGCGAATTACAAGAAGAAACTGGGAAATCTGGGAAATTACTCCAAGATAAACCGCAGCGAAACACCGAAATCCCACCTACCCAAACCACTAAATCTCTTTCAACTTCAGCCACGACAGGTTCCGAGCCGCAACAAAAAACCGAAATCCCACCTACCCAAACCACTGAATCTCCCTCAACTTCAGCCACAACAGGTTCCGAGCCGCAACAAAACACCGAAATCCCACCTACCCAAACCAATAAATCTAAATGTAAAATGCCTCATTGCCTATCCGTATACAAAGGATTTCTCTATTTATCATTGGCCCTTTTCACATTAGCTTCTTTACTACGAGTCATCGCTAACATCAAACAACACAGCAGCAACGAATTAGTACGCGAATGTTTTGCCAAGGAAGATGGTAAACTCATACAAACGCCTTGGCATAAAGAGTGCCTAACCGATTTGGATAAGTCTATAGCTATCTTATCAGCTGCTCCAGCTTTTATTTTTGTTGTATCGTCAATCATTTATCTATGCTGTTATTTCTGTTGCAAAGATAAAGTTGACGATAGTGAGGTTGACGAAGACGAGAGGCAAAACCCTGCTCCTCCCAACGTTTAATATTAAGTGTCTATGATGACTTTCATAGAGGAAAGGGTTAATAAAGGATACTTATAGATTCATGACTTTCGTAGAGGAAAGGGTCGGGGTTAATAAAGGATATTTATAGATTGGAAAATTGTTTTAATTCCAGAAATGAATATTTAGCATGTTATTTGCTGTATAAAAGGACCATGAGAATATGTACATTGAGAGCTGATGGTTGTTAAGTTGTAAGACACTCATCCACGGTAATAGGTTGCCTAATGAGTTGGTTATTAAGTTTAATTTGTCTTTTGTTTTGAATTTACTTTTTTTTAATTGAAACACGTTGTATATAAACATTTAGAGGTTGAAATTTGGGGGAAAATAAGAACATCGTACGAACATGGCCAGAATATGAATTGAATAGATGAGCCATAATTTGCTCAGAATTATCTGAGTTCACAAGAAACTTTCGCAATTGCAGTAATTATTTTACTTCTCAACTTTAAATTAAGAGTCTGGAGCGCTAATTTTTTTAAAGGGATAATCAGATGGTTTGAGATATTTTACCTGCAGATAGCTTCTTGGATTTTAGGAAAAACCTCTAAATTTCTCGGTGTACTTATTTTCCTAACTCAAGTTATGCCAATTTGAAATCTCGAAAAATGGGACTTTTCAGGGACTTTTCACACTTTTTTCTATTGTTTTCAAGCAAAGGTTCAAAATTTCAAAGTGGCATAACTTTAGTTAGGAAAAGGGCAGGTCTAAAACGCCTAATACCTACTACTTAATACTTACTACTTAATACTTAATACTGACTACCTAATCCGTTTGGATACTTTACAGACCAGAACTTCCAGGCCCTGACTCTCCTTCGCATGTTCGAAATCTCTAAGTTTTGTGAAATTTGAATGTCAACACATAAGTCTTTGCTTTATATTTATCTAAAGTCTTTCAATGTGTTATCTAAAAGAATATTTAAATATTTGCATTGAAGTAAATATTTTCTTCGCCCCATATAAGTACAAAGCAAAAGGTAATTATCTTAGTTTTTTTCTTTTTCCTGCTCTCTTATGACTTTGATCTAATTATAAGAAAACATATGTAAATATTCAAATCAATTATTCTTATACACCCCTGTCTCCTTTATAAAGATCCAATCGGCTAAAACGTTATTTAAACGCTCTTCGAAATCAAATATAGGTCATTAATTGTATCCTTTTGTATTATCTGCATCATATGGAGCAGTGTCATAGTACTTCTTGAGATTGGCTCGTAGGGCTTTATATTCAATAACTATAATAATATTTTTGTCAGATAATGTCACTTTGTCAATAATAGGCAAAAGTTCAATGAGCACCTCCAAAAATCTCTCTTTTAGCATTTTCTACTAGAAATTTCTATCTAGTGATATTTAAAGCATCTTATTCAGCACATTAATAATTCTTACTATAATGAAGTTTAGGCTCGAAAGGGTCATTTGTAAATCAGGTTTGTAATAAAATCAAGTCATGTCTAAATATTCTCTGCCATCTACTTCAGTTACGTCTGCTCCAATGAAACAGGGGCATACTTACTTATTTTAAATTTTCAGATCGACTGATTCTTATAAATAAAGCTAATATGAGCTAACGAAATATTTTTCTCCTACGAAAAAGTGTGTCTCGACAAAATGTGTGTAGTCTGTAAACTTTATAGAAAAAGCGCTGGAAAATAAAGTGAAGAGCAAAAAAGAGAGAAAATACTTTCATGTCTTCAAAACGTTATAAGACAAAAAGTTGAAATTTTTTTAACACCAAATTTTCAGATTAGGCCGAATTGGGCATGCTGATTATTTTAAAGGTATTTTCGAGCAATTTTGAGGTATATACAGTAAATATTAAGTATTAGGTAGTAAGTATTAAGTAGTAGGTATTAGGCGTTTTAGACCTGCCCGTTAGGAAAATAAGTACACCGAGAAATTTAGAGGTTTTTCCTAAAATCCTAGAAGCTATCTGCAGGCAAAATATCTCAGACCATCTGATTATCCCTTTAACCCAATTATTAACTTCAAGAACGCCAATAAGAACACTTTTGGCTCAAAATTGACAAAAAAGCTCACCCAGGTTCATCATGTATTTGTTATTTTTGAGGGTATAATAAGCTCAAGTGTATATAATATTGTATAAAATATAACAAATATGTTTACAAAGTGTAGGACAAGATCTTCTCACAGGAAAATTTTAAGGGTTAGCTAAATGTGCAAAAAATTAAAAAAATTGCAGAACTGAATAATAGCAGTTATGGGCGGACACCCTTTTTCCGTAAAAGAAAATATTACTGGCTTTCAGAAAATACAGCATATACTTTTGACTTTTTTTTTTAAATGTTTTGTTCTATAGATTTGACCAATTAAAGAGAAAGTGTCATAAAGGGTGTCCATATATCTAAAATCAAAACTTATTTTGCAATTTTAATTCTGTTTTTAATCAGTATCGTGAGATTCTTCTTATTCTTTAATTTGTCCGAATCTGCGTTCCCAATTTCAATTTAGGTACTAAAATTTAAAAACTTCTTCAATTAATTTCTTTTAGTTCATCCAACCCAAATTTTGGGATTTTATTTTGAAACTAGTGTTAATCTAGAGAAAATCTTTTTTTGTAAATAATGTTCATCATAAAACATATGTTATAAAAACATTTGTTATAAAAACGTAAATAAGTATCGTGTTTATTTTCACCTGTGCTTCCCAAGCTAGAGAGATATAGTGTTTATACTTTAAGAGAAGAAATTTTGGCGGGAAAAAATTTTGGCTGATGAATGAGATCATTCGCCAATTTTGGTGCAATTTGGCGGAATTTATTTTGGCGATTTAATAAAATTTGTAAATTTGGCGAGAATTAATTTTGGCGAACGACCCTTTTTTGTTCAATATTTTAGCTGAAATAAGAGGAAAAAAGAGTTTTTAGGAGAAATACGAGGAGAATAGAGACTAAATTGAAAGGAAATTAAATTTTACGATAATTTATTTCAGCGAATGACCTATAAACTTAAATTTCTTCCCTTAATAAAAAGATATCTGTGAAATCGCGGGGAAGATTGCTTGAAGATTTCAAGGAACTGAAATTACTTCAATGTCAAGCAAAACATGTAAAACGTAATACACCCTATCAACATCTTTAGCGGATCGGTCCAAAAATAGCAACTTGTATTTTTGGACCTTTATATACCCATCATCTTTGATCGGAATAGTTTGAAAGTGGTACCCGCAAAGAAGCAATTGCGATGTTAGAAATTAACGTTTAACAGCGTTACTCTTAGGTGCCAAATAAACGCCCCCCCCCCGCTTGTTAATTTTTCGAAAATTTTCCAACCCCCCGGACCTTATTAGGACCCTCCCCCCGTCCATCTATTTTTAAGAATATTTTCAGCTGTCAAAAAGTCAGAAAAGTTATCGGCCCTTTTTCCTTTCACGCCGGTCCCTCAGATTTTGAATCATAACTAACGCCAGAACCAACAAAAATTGCTAAAATTGGCTTCAAAACTCAGTCAAAAACAACAAAATTCCTGGTAAATTGCGAGGGGTAAATCAGTTGAAAAAAGGTGTAAATTGTTGACAGATTTCGTTCAACAAAACGACATGGTAGGGTTTAAAGTTTGAATTGAAAAAAATTGCCCAGGGGGAGGTACTACCCTTGTCGACCGACGGGGGTGCTCCGATGAGGTTCGAAAAATAGACCCTACGTGGGACACGAAATTTGAGAAAAAAGTGGGACTGAAATTCCAAAATTTTCTCAAATTTTCTACATTTTTCCCAAATTTTCCAAAAATAGGCACTCTACGAGGGATTGATTTTTCTATTTTGGTGTTTTTGCGACCCTACCTGGGACTCGTGGAGGTTAAAAAAGGTACCCTGACCAGCGGAGCATCCCCGTAACCAATCTTGCCTTAGTACCACCCCCGGGCCATATGGTACCTTTGATGACTTTGGCAAGTGAAGAGACCGAGGTATGAACTTGTTGTGCGGGTTGTATGGCATTGTAAATGTTCAAGTAATATGAAAGATTCCACAGGTTGTGTTTGTTCATCGTCTTTTGGTGCTGACACTTTCTGTTGGACGACCTTTGATTCCTGAAGTCGTGCAAAAGAAAGATAGTATAAATCTTTCCTGAAGGTTCCCCATTGCACGTATTTTCAAAAGAACGTTTAGAAATTTTGAAGTCTTTAGATGTTCTTAACTTCATGAGTTTGAAGCCTTAAAATGTTCTTAAAGTGTTCTCACCATTTTGTGAGTGTTTTTGTGTAATTTTCTCAGAACCCCTTAAAATGTTCTTAAAATGTTCTAAGTATTTTGAGCTTCGAAGCCTTTAGGCTGCACACATCCCCTCTGATAAGTTTTGATATAGGGGATGCGAATCAGGCTCACAATACCGTTCCGAACTTAGCAAAAAATCTGCTAACCAAAAAAAGAGTTGAATGATAGAGAACTTTGATTGACAGTTTGTCGTCTTTTGTTATCTTGAGAGTTTTGTTTGCTAATTCAATTAATTTCGATAAACAAAAAGAAATAGAGGAGAAAGAGAGATTTCTAGCCATATGTTCTTTTTATTTGAATCTTTATTTGATTTCTATTTACGTCATCAAATAACTCAGACAATACACATGAAGTTTTTTGAAAAATACAACTCGCCAAAATTCTGCAAAATACATAGCTATTCGGTAATTTTCTCGGAAGCGATATCAGAGCCGGATTCGCATCCCCTATATCAAAACTAATTTGGGGATGCATGCAGCCTACGAAGCCTTGTGTTCTTTTATAATTTGTTATTTGAACAAGAAAGATTTAACGAATTTCGTCGGCTAAAACAATTTGCCGGTGAAAAAATTCGTCTCCAAGCGTCACTGATAAAGATTTCAAATATTATAACATCATATACTTGATTGAGTTTTTTTCCAGAGGTTAAGTAGCCAGTTCAATTCCTCATTTGTCTTTATCGAACTTGTTGGCACCTTCTGATGATCGCATCATTACTTTCAATTGAGAAATCACCTAAAATGAGAAAAAGACAAACAGTTGTCGTAAATTGTAAAACAGTGGAGTCTCTATACCTGTCTTTATAACATCGAAGGTCTCAATGATTGGAATGGTCTATAATTCATAATCCATAATTATCCATCCATAATTCGTACGATTCAGAATTTAATTCCGAGCAAGTTTTAAAAATTATCCACAGCTAAATAGAGAAGCTTCCCTACAGCATCATGAATATAACGCTCTTAATACAGCCCATAAAATCCACCTTCCTTTTGAGCCCAAAAATCCTTTGACCATTTTGACTACATTAGCCATTTGTCGAGCTGAAAAGCTCAAAATCCTCAACCAAGAATGAACACATCTAATATACCAAGGAGGCTGAAGATCTGACAAAGATTTCTAGACGTAGAGGTATACGTTTGAAAGTAATAACGTAGACTGTGAATTAAAAATTCAACGTAGAAATGCTATCACATACGTCCGAGTTAAACCAAATTCTTCTCACGATCTTAGGGTGTTAGAAACATATTCTCTTTGTTCCTTACCTTGACAGTGCGTATAAAATCTCTGTTGACCAACTACGCCTACAAGAAAAAACGAACGAACGACCGAGATGACCGAGACCAAGACCAACTACCAACCGTTGAATCAATTTTTATTTTCTTTACTTCATGAGGAACCTCTGTACAAAATTTCAAAGCTCTATCACAATTTAAAGTATACATGTGATAATCCGTCCCACTAAATTGTCTTGGCCTTTACCAAAAACCTATAAAATCTTTCCGAAATACCGGTTTCAGAATAACCCTTTAACGACCAATGACAAGACATCTCTTCATCGCATTCCGTGCCCAAAATACCGCAGGTTTTGAAAAAGTGTCATCTGATATACCAAAAGAAAGAAAATTGTCAAACATTTTTAAGTGCTACTTTGAAAATTTAAGATTTCTAAATTTATCGTAAAAAACTAATGTTTTTGTGTCTTTTTTGGCACGGCTCTTGAAAAGCCGCGTTATTTTAAGTTATTTTAAGAACTCGACGCTGTTCCCGAAATTGCTTCCAGTGTGGACTGGATAGCTCAGTCGGTAGAGCAGTTGCACTAGTAATGCGAAAGTCGTCAGTTCGAATCTCACTTCAGTCCTCAGTTTAGTAGTTCTCTATCAAACTGAGGTCAATGCGCATATACAATCTATTCTCTATCTATCTATTATGGTTGAGTTACAGGAGGCTCTGGTAGCCCATTCTCGCAACTATAGATGCTTTGAGTAAGCATCCCGTCAGCACCTTGAACTGACTACCCAATTCCCCTCACATTGCATGGGTTGACCCGTGCGAAGGTTTGTTCACTTGCCAAGTGAACCGTTGTGAGTGGGAATCGAACCTTGGTCGCCTGTACAGAAATCAAGGTTGATGTCCACTACACTACAACCACATACGTGTTGGCACTTAATGGTAAGCCTTGGATAATGATATCGTTGAATATTTTAAGAACAGTCAGTTAAAAAGCCGTGGTTTTTCCAATTTTCAAGTCAATTCTAAGAGATATTTCTTCGATGAAGGTGATAATTGTGCAATGAGACAGACTCCGATGACGAACGATTGGTCAAAAGGATTACTCAATTATGAGATGCATAATAAATCGGTAGAGGAAATTTGGAATTCGATCAAAAACAAGCTATTAGAGCTTAGAAACCAATTCGTTTCACTAAAGGAAATCTATTGTCAAAGCTGGAGAACCAAGGTATATTCATCCACAGAGACGATCTGCGAAGAGAAGTGAGCGAAAAGTGTCGATTAGTGATGTTTTTACTATCGAGCCCGACGGAGAATTCCCACGCAGAACAGTGCATGAAATTGCTAACATCTTTATAACCAAAGGTATGATAAGTAAACCGCTTACCTCAGGAATTTGGATGTCAGCAAATCATTTGGTTCTGATTAAATACATTAAAGGATGCTTAAAGAATCTGTCAACAAAATTTCTGAGCCCCTTTCAAGGTTAATGTTGAAGACACTAGCTGAAGGGATTCTACCTGAGGACTGGAAGCTCGCGTTACACCAATTTATAAGAACAAAACAGGACACAACTTAGTGGTTAACTACAGACCAGTTAGTTAACATCCGTCGTTTTCATACTAATGGAGTCTTTCTTACGTGAGCATTTGACAAAACACCTGACAAACCTACACCTATTATCAGATAGGCAGTACGGCTTCATCAGTAGACGCCCCACTGATACTCAAATTTTGAATTATATCGACAAGTGCAAAATTGGCAAAATTATATCTGATGGAAAAGTTGTGGAATGCATCTACTTTGATTTTGCCAAGGCTTTTGATAATGTGTCTCATCGTATACTTTGCAAAAAGTTAGAAGGTTACGTTATAATATCGGTTCAATCAAGGAGGTCAATTTTATCTCTGATTCTCTCGTGATATAGAAAAACTCGCAAAATGGTCTATAGATTAGCTTTTGAAATTCCACCAAATTGTCCTTAAACTTGGTAAACTTGCAAACATCAAACATACTCATCTGTATTGTCTCGCAGATAATCAGCTGAGCATGTTATCAAAAAAAAAGGAACCTTGGTATTCTGATTGATGGCTGAACTATCATTTGAGGAACATTTAGCCAGGCAAGTCAACAATGCCAACTCTATGTTCGGTGTCATCAATGCGATATTTTACCACTTTAAGTCCGGAAATCCTCCGCACTCTATAGTCTACCTTTGTCCGACCTCATCTTGAGTAATCACAATCAGTTTGGTCACTAAGACAATTTGTTTTTGAGAGTACATAGATATGGTCTAGGTCTACAAACATCTCCACTTTTATGATAAAACAACAATACCGGACAAATTGAATAGTCAAACACGCCCAAACCGAGGACACGCTCACTAACTCTCACCAAACTTCGCGAATAACAGCTTTCATGGATCACAAGCAAAATCATTCTACTACATGTTTGTACCGGCCTGGAACAAGCCACCGCGGAACGTCCCAGCAGGCACACAACGTTGTTTCAGCGTCTATATAACGTTCACTACGTCCATATAACGTTATATTAACGTTTAAACAACGTTGTGTGCCAAAGAAAAACTAAACGACGCATGGGAAGCCCATGGCTTGAAATTCGAACAAGAAGAGTATAAGAAAGATCGATTAGAGGCCCACTGTGTTTCTAACCTGTAAATCTCTATAACAATAGTAATAATTTTAGGCACGGACAGATAAAACGACGCAGTCATTAAAAGGTTAATAACATTAGGAACAAGGCAAGGGAAAAGCGAAATATTATTCCATGAAAAAAAATTATTAGGTTTTATTTTTATATAAGTGTTCTCGTTTCATATCAGACACATATTTCATATTGGGACAGTGTCTGCCTATTGTTATGTTTTACTTATTTAAACAAAAAATGTTTCTCTTTTCCTTTTTCTGATCATCTTGCTCCACATCCGTGTCAATCCAATGTTAAAAAGCTTGTAAATTAAAATTGATGAGTAAGCAAACGATATTATCTTATTTAAAAACAAAACCTTTAACTGACAACCGAGGGACTCATGACGACAGAGCTAAAGGATAATGTAAACAATACATTTACACATTAACTCTAAAATCAATTACGGCATTTTATGTCAAATCTGTATACCTGTCCTACGTTTACTGAAAAGAAACAAAGGAGAGGGATGAAATTGGAGCAAAAAAAATAGACAAAGAGAGTTTTATAATTTGGTACGATTTGTTAGAAGACCTTTCATATATTGTATATTGAGACATTCGTAAAAGTCGATCGAACAGAGAGGTCCGAGTTATAAAGAAATATGAATTTTAAAATATTTCTAGTTTCGTTCGCATTTCTATGTTGTACATGGATGTCTTGCTCTAATGCAGATTTGTTTCAAGTAAGAGATTTCAAGATGCTGGAATGCTCTGAACAAAGAAACATCACTTTAATTTATCAATAATTTATCAAGGAGAAATTTGTATCGATTAACTTCTCTTCTTGATGATGTGATTGAAAACGAGGCCTGTTATGCTGTATACGTTTATCAGAAGAATTACGATAATTCCATTCGACTTCGGAAGGGAAATGACAATCAACTGGAGATGTTTTTTGATGCTAATGATTATCCGTTTATAGAAAGTATACCACCACACAAGACCTTAAGATTTGTTAATCAGAAGCTGATGGACGAAAACGCGTGAAAACAAACACTTGTTTATATGACACCCAACACATATTATAATCCCGATGAAATTGAACTGCATAAGCTTTTAAAGAGACTTCAGAATGAACGCTCCTGGGATATCATTATCCAATGTGCTTATAGAGAAAAGAGTACTTGTCCATTAGACTTTTGGATGCCAATACAACGAATTTTTCCGAAAGTCCCTAATTCATTTTTCATCTACCCCTACGATTGGCTAAACTTTGTAGAAATTATAAAAAACCCAAATTATGATCCTTATGAGTTTACGTATCACACCATACGCTCAAGGCAAGATTTCTTTAATCAAACCTGCTTAAAAAATGCAAAGACACTATATGTTGTAATGAAAACAGTAACAACATTTTATTTTCCAATGGCTGCTGCTATCTTACGAAAAGAAAATTCGGAAAGGAAAAAAAAAACAAAAAATTATTGAACATTAAATTTCTTTACGACGACATCAGGGGAATTGAAATCGAAATTGTTCTAAATTTTTATATATTTACTACGGTGGCCGAGGAGGGACATTCAAAATAAAAAATTCAAATACAAAATAAAAAATTCAAATACAAAAAAAAAATACAAATATAAAAAAAAATTCAAATACAAAATAAAAAAATTCAAAAATACAAAATAAAAAAATTAATTACAAAATAAAAAAATCAAATACAAAATAAAAAATCGGATAGCCAAAAAATCCCGTAGCCAGTAGCGAAGCGAGCGGAAGGTTATCCCAAATTTTCAAAATGGCGGAAGCAGGAAAGGTGAAGTGTAAGCAGTGTCAGTCAATGGTGCCTGACAAGCGCTTTTGTGGTTCTTGTGGACATGGATTGTTGAAGTATTGTATGGATTGTGGGAATAAAGGAAAGTGTGATGAATCCTGTGAAAGTGCTTCCAGTAGCACAACTCTCAATCTCAAACAATTCCAGGCAGCCAAAACTAAACAACGCACAGAACTGATTTCAAAAAAGAACAATAACAAACAATCCAAACAATCTACTTCAACAAAATCAACAAAGGAGAGAACTGATAAAGTGACCATTAAAGTTGGGCTAATGGTCAGAGACAAAGGTGTCCTCAAAAAACAAAGAGGGAATTGGGCCAATTTATCCGTAAGTCGTTCAGATTCAGCTGATATTGTTTTCAAACTAGCTATAGAGAA
Organism: Clytia hemisphaerica; assembly: GCF_902728285.1. NCBI lineage: Eukaryota > Metazoa > Cnidaria > Hydrozoa > Leptothecata > Clytiidae > Clytia > Clytia hemisphaerica. Next base: position 2,615,847 of record NW_027103414.1, read on the forward strand.
GCACTCATCTCTAGACCAATACTTCTGTGGAAGTGATGACTACCTTCTTTTGTATCCTGACGAAAAAATTGTTGACAAAATACCATCATCTGAAGAAACTTTTACTGTCAAAAAGTATAAAGAATTTCTCAAGGAACCGTCGTATGAAAGGGTAAAACTATACTTATGCCTTGAGGTAGACTTCATGAGTGATAATGTTCCTAAAACGTATCTTGAAAAACAAGAAGACAAGAAAATAGATGATTATTTTAATTCCAACGCTGCAGACAAGGCTTCAGATTCAGATGATGATGAGAATATTGAGAATATCACGATTGTTCCCAAAAGAATTGAAGTTAAAGATGATGTGGTTGTCATAAATGCTGATGCAGAGGCGAAAACAAACCTCACTGAAAAAAATTATCCATGTCCTACTTGTAGAACACTCTTTTCATTAATGGATATAGAAACACATGCTGATGAGTGTGCCAATAATGCCCCAAACATGCCCATAATAATTGATGATGAAGAAACATTTACATCTTATAACGAGGAAGCAATGATGGAACAAATGCAAACAGAACCCAGAGAAGAGACTCAAGGAACAGGAAGAGTATTACAGTCAGAAGAGGTACGTGAAATAGTACAAACCACCATCAATAGCATTGAAGTTAAGGATAATGAAAGTATAAACTTAATTGTATTCAGAGGAAGCTGTTTCAAAGACTTTCATAATCATTTCAAAAAACCTTGGAGGGACAGAATAGCTGCAAAATTATGTATCAAATTTGCTGGAGAAGTTGGTAGGGATGAAGGTGGCGGTGTCAGCAGAGAGTTTTACACAGGTACATATGAGAATTTTAGTAGTAGTATTCTGGGTGGGTAGGTACTTATAGACCTTTCCAATAATGCTGCAGCCCTATTAAAAAGTTGACAAATATTGCTAAGGATCGCAGCCAATGAGACATAGGCAAGTCGTTTCAGATTGGGATGGCTACCGTCAATCAGGGTTAGTTTCATAAAATGAGCTAGGTAACTTTCATCGATCACCAATTAGCAGTCTGGTCTGTGATTTGTACATTTTACAAGCTAGAATAACAACAAGTTATGATATAACTTCTGGCCTTAATAAATTGGGGACCAGAAAATATTGTGGTCTGGAGGTGATGAAAGTTACCCTGGCTTATTATAGTAATGCCGATTAATGGTACTCTCCTAGCAAAAGTTGGGGGGTTAACATCCAGATACCAGACCCATAGCCGGGTGGTGGTGTCCTTTTTTCCTTTAAAAGTTTTGAAAAGTTCATTGTTGGGTATTTTGATACCAAAAATTTATGGTCCCAAACAGTTGGTTTTATCCATTTACTCAAAAGGACTTAGCTTATTATTTTAAGGACCTTCCCCCCCCCCGTTTATTAATTTTTAAGAATATTTTCAGCTGTCAAAGAGAAGGTTCCTTATTTTGCTCAAAAAAGCCTGGTTTAAGCCTAAATTTACCTCATTTTTGGGTTTTTATTTGGGTTTATTTGGAAACTAAGAGTAATAATTCAACAGGGTGTCTTCTTTAAACAATGATCATTTTTGTTCTTAGCTATTCTGTTTTATTTCATTATTTAGAGGCCCTAAAAGAGGTGAAACAAGACTATTTTTGTGGTGTGGATAATGCTATGGAACCACTGCTGACCAGTAGTCACTCTATTGTGGACGGAAAAGTTAAATCCATTGGTCACTTGTTCGCTTCTTCAATTTGTAACCATGGCCCAGCACCAAACTTTTTAGCACCATGGTTGTTTGACTACATTGTTGGTGGAGTTGAGAAAATGTTCAAAGTTCTACCTGTTGAATTGGATCGTGAATCCCAGTTAGGAGTTATGTATAGCAAGGTATTTATTTGATGCAGCTAATTATTAAAATTTCTGAAACTGTTTGACATTCGATCCGTCTTCAGCAAAATCAACACGTAAGCATTCAATGAACATTTCATACGACCAAAGCTGTATATCTAAATGGCAAAATATAATTCTGAAAAAACATCCGGATTTGAACGTATTGGTTCAAGGAGGGGGGTGAATGTTTTAACCTTGATGGGGGCTTTCAGGAAATTTTATAAGAAGTTGGGGGGGGGGGGAGAAAGAGCAAAAACTAGGTATAATATTTCAATAGATGATTAAAAATGTGTCTATATTTCATCCATTTGTGTGTTCACTGCAGGAAATTGTTATTTTTGTTTAAGTTATTATTCAAAATATAGTGAATCGGTTGGACGCAAATATTTTCTTCTAATGGGGGGGATCCCGGAAAAAGGGCAGGTGGGGGAGGAGACCAAATGGGGGTTTTGGGCCCCAGATGGGGGGACCTGAAAACCTGGAGGACACCATGACAATCTACTTCAAACAATTTTTTTGAAGGGAATTCTGAGAATAGACTCAAATGCAAGTGAATATGCTATAATTTGAATTACTAATGGGTGGTGGTTGGTGAATATTACATTGAAAGTTGGAGGGGGGGTTGCATCAAATTTTGAAAGGCAGTACCAGTAGGGGGGGGTTGCTCTAGACTAAGAGGGGTTAGTGGCCCTTTCCAAACTATACCATAATAGGTTGACTGAGGTAATAGGTTGATTCGAAAAAGTAAGTCCACGTGGAAGTTTTGTAAATTTCCAATCGTACAAATAAAATCTTGCGAAAATTGAAACGCAATTAAATGACATTGTATTTTCCCCATTTCATCCTTTTATATCTTTTTTTCCTACTCGCTAATCAAGTTATGTATGTATTTCCCTCTTTGGACAAACTTTAATCTTGAAAAATTGAAAATTTGCAGACGAACAACTATACTACCTATCTTCTGAATATAATTCCGAATTCGAAGTCACTAAATTTAATATTTAAGACTCATTTCGCAAAAAAAAATCAACTCAAAGATTTTAGAATAGGTCAATTTGCAAAAATAAGTCCGGGACGTGAATAATTTCGTGAAAAATTTCGTGAAAAAATTTCGATTCGCGAAAAAGGTCCACGCAAAATTAACTCACTTTTAAGGTAGTTTTGATGATTTCAGTCGCTAGATTAACAACTCTGAACTTTCTTACAGGTATATCAAGCAAGTACAATAGAATTATTAAAGGAAGCAGTGGTATGTGATGATGGTTATGCAGTTTTTCAAGCAATTGGATACAGGGCCCTCCCGAGAAGTATTACTCTTCAAGATAAAGAAGCTTTGCTAAGGTTGGAACAGGTCTTTTATTCCTTTGGAAATATAATTTAATGATTTAAATAACATTTTGATGGTCATTCTGTATATATTTTTCGTGTAAACAATATTTCGACCTGCTTGGTGCAGGTCTTCGTCAGGTCTAAACAATACAAACGGTTGAAGGCGCTACCTTGACTTTTTTGACGTCAAAAAAAAGTCAACGTAGTGTCTTCTCCCTAATGTGCGAGAGCATTGGCTTCCAAAACCTAGATGTCACATACTGACCATCGTCTAAATTAAGACCATGGTCACTATGTGGCGCCGTCTGACGGAATTGGATTTCCAATGCTTCTCGCACTTTTCTATCAAATTTGTTCTCTTCAGTCTTTAAAAGCCTAGCTTCGTTCCAATTAAGTCCTTGGGTACAGTCTTTAGCATGGTTAGTTATACCCGAAATGTCCCATTTTTCATCTTCAACGTTCTTTTTGTGTTGGCTGACACGTGTGGATATCTTTAACCCGGTCTCGCCAACATATCTTTTACCACATTCGCATTCTATCATATACACACCAGGGTGACTGTTAGGTGGTAGTCGGCTTTTGTTCTTAGAAGTTAGCAAAGTTTTTTAGATTTGAACCACTCTTGAACACTGTTCTGTACCCAGCATTTCGGAAGGATTTCCTCAGTTTTGGGCTCAGACCAGGTATCCAAGGTAATTTAACGATTGGTAGTTGCTCTGGATCATTTCGATTGTCGGTTGTCTGGTTTCTGGCTCTGTCGTAATCGTTTGCGATACGGGTTAAAGTGTTACGATCATAACCGTTCTCGACAAAGTTATTTATTAAGAAATCAATTTCTTCCTGACGAAATCAGTCATCACAAATTCTGTACGCACGGTTAAGAAATCCAGAGAATATACTCTTCAACACCTTTGGGTCATGAGCTGAATTAGGTTTAACTTGCACGTTAGTGATCGCATTTTTAAGGTGGATTTTCAATTCATAACGGCCATTGTTATTTCGAACGTTCACGTCTAGAAAGTTCAAACTTTTTGTTGTATCCTCGGTTTCCATAGTGTATTGGGTGTGTTCATTTTGTTGGTTGAGAATTTCTTGGAACTTTTCAGCTTGATGGACGGTTTGGAAACGGGCATGGCTATCGTCGACGTAACGAACGAAGGATTTAGGTGCAACAGGAGGGTCGTGTGCGTTGGCTGCTTGAAGTGCGTTTTGTTCATGATATTGTAGGAAAGCTTCTGCGATTACGACCATTAGTGCTAAACCGATCGGTGCCGAATTCTGAAGTCGGTACAGTTTAATGATGTCAATGATGCCTTGATTGCTCTTTATTAATTCAAAAATAAAATAAAAACACTAGGGCTTTGGCTTTTTTCAAAACATTCATTGCTTGTGTGTGTCATGAGATCTTAATTTTCAGAATTTTCTCAAAACTAGCCTTCCTTTGTGTCAGTTTGTGTGCCTTTGTCAATATTTTAAACCCCTTTGGAATTTCACCCGATTGGTGAAAATTAAAAAAGAAAAATTCAACTCAGATTGATTGGTTGGCTCAGAAAAAGCAACATTGAAAAAAACTTTGGCTCATTGAAAATTTAAATGGTAGATATTTAAATAATTTTGATTTAAATTGATCAAGATTATGATTGAGACAAACTTGTTGATTTGAACTTTTGAAACTACTTTTAATTTGATTTGTGTCTTCTCTTTTAGAACCATTTTGCTAAAGAAGATGGAACCATACATCCCATTCATTGAAAGCTTAATGCAAGGATTGCAAGTTTTTCAGTTGCTCGAACCAATCCGTTCAAATCCGGATGTTTTCAGAATTATATTTTGCCATTCAGATATGCTGCTTTGGTCGTATGAAATGTTCATTGAACGCTTACGTGTTGATTTTGCTGAAGACGGATCGAATGTCAAACAGCTTCAGCTTTCGTGCTATCGTATCTTTCTCGAGATGTGCGAGTTGAGCTTCCATTCTGGTAAGGTTTTGAATTTTTTAAAGATTCTTTTTTTAGCTTTAATTGAGCTACATTCTTTTACATTCTAAGAATGTACATTTATCGATCTGACGAACGGCTTATTACAAAAGAATCAATTTTTTAACCTAATGTTTTTGAAAACACTGGGTGTGTTAAAATCATATTGGGCACGCACCCCCCCCCCCCCCCTTAAAAAGGGTTTGAAACTTTTAAAAAGAGGGGACTTTTGAAAATTTCAATTATTAAAAGGAGTGACCTGGAAAATTTTCTTAAAGGTATTTGATAACTTGCATTTTAATTTATATTGTATTATATTGCCCAGTAATGTACATTAAAAATAGTTTAAATTTCTTTTGTTTTTTAGAGAATCCACCTTTCAAGCTAGGATCTCTTCTCCAGTTTGTTACTGGTGCTGAATCAATCCTCCCCTCTGGAATTCCGCAATTGATTTTGAAATTCAAACCCCCGTGTGCGAAACGGAACAATGGTAAAGATTGCGCATGCTTACCAGAAGCCTCAACTTGTGCTTCGATTTTAATCATCCCGCTTCACTTTCAAACAGTCGAAGATATGTTTCAAAGCTTTTGTGAAGCTTTCAGCCACGTGAAAATGCATGGTTTTGGCAGGAGTTGAACACGTTATTTTCGCTGTTTTGCATGCTTCATTTTAAAGTCAAATATTCTTTTGATATTACACCTACGAAACCTCGTGTTATTTTTGTATTGTTGCTCACATCATTTGTACTACTTTTGTACAGTATTTACGTTTGTATTTTATTGTTTAATTTATACAAAATCGTAACATTTTTATTCTTCAAACGTTGTTAAGTTTCTTTTTTCAGATTTGTTTTTGTCAAAAATTTATTTTTCACCGATTTGATTTTTTGAACCTTTCCAGGCACTATTACCCGATTGGGATACACTTTCGATTTTATCCTGTATCCAACTCCGTAAGCTTTTTGACAACTTTAGGAATTCGATATCTACTGGCTGCGCCAAAACTTGGAGAAGAAATTTTGCCTAGAAAAGGTTGGGAAAATTTTCTAAGGTGGAATATCTTTAGTTTCTATCGGTGAATTTTAAGATCCTTTGGTCAAAAGTTTCTAAATGTATTCTTCTTTTTGGGTTTCTTTTATAGTTTCCCCTTTTTAATTTGAATGTCAAGGTGCAAAAACGTATCCCAAACAGAATACATTTGATAGAAATCGTCTCGCATCCCAATCGAGTAATAGTGCTAGGTCTTGCACATTTCGCTAAGTTACGTAATTTCCGCCATTATGGAGTCAAACGTTCGATTTGCATAAGGGATCGCCTCTACGAAATCGAACGTTTGACTCCATAATGGCGGAGGAAATTACGTATCTTAGCGAAATGCGCAAGACCTCTATTGAAAGTATCAATGCAACAAACCTAACTCGCTGCTGCACAAACTAGCTCCTTGACAAACATTGATGTCGGGGAAAGGTCGGGGAAAGAGGTGAAAGCAGATATTTTGAATTTTTTTGACATATATATTTTGGCTAAGATTGTAGATACTGTCATATTTGTATGTATTTTATATTTTAGTGCACATTAGACATGAGTTTTTATTTGTAAATATTGTTTTGCTTCGCCAGATGCTATCGATGATAACTTTGTCGTTTGACGGCTTTTTAAAAGAAAACTTGTAAAATATGTTTATAGTCCATATGCCATTTACTATTTTGTTTTATTTTTGATATAGTTTACCCGTGAGTTAAAAAAAAAGAGACGTTCGCATTTTTTCATTAGGTGATATGACTACTATTGTATTTAGTTGGGAGTTTTGTGGAAACTGACCTTTACTGATCTGTCCAAGTCTCTCTAAGGGTATGAAACCAAGGAAATTCTAAAATTGTTTTCTAAGGATGGGAAGTCTTTCTAAAATCCGCTCTCTAAGGGTCGCTGTTTCACCAACTTTGTCTTTCTGAACACCCCTGTCTCAGTGACCCGGTGAGAACTTTTTAGCCAGTGGGGATAAAATGAAGGAGCCAAATACCAATGGGGATGGAAATTCCCTTGCTTTTAATGGATGGGTATTTTGAATTCTATTACTTACAGCTCAGAAATCCAGTGGGGATTCCCAAAATTTTCATGCTTTTCCCAGTGGGGATGAGAGTTTTTTCAGTGTATTTTTTCGATTTGAGGATGAAATTTCGAGGGTATTTTTCTCACGCTAATCCTAGGCTTGTTTTTTTGCCGGCCGGGAGTCGTCGGTTAAGTTTTTTCGATCACTTTCATAGACAATTCAGGGGGTGGACAATTTGATGAGTTTTGAAGTGCTAAACCATTAACTTTTGTTTCACGAGAAATTTTTATAAAGTATATATACTATACTATAAAGATGATTCATAAAATAAAAGCCCTTAAGAGCAAGCTATGATAGCGTCAAATAAAAATTCAGCATTCGTCCAATTACTCGGTGGCCATGGAATGTTCCTAGAAGCTACCACGTGCTCACAATAATCCTTTATGTCATCGTCCATTGAGTTTTTGAGTTGAAAGCTATCAAATATTTCATCTATTTGGTCAATCCGATTTAAATCATGCTCTCTTGTCACCTGACCACATTCTACATAACCGAAAGAATTTGGAATGTTGTATAATTCGTTAGGTACACCACCAATAACGTTCTCTCCAGATGACCTTATGCGATGTGTGTTCCAATTCTTTACAATGTGGTCAAGATCTTTTTGAATTAAGGGGGAAAACGAAAACCAACAAACTTCCTCGTATAACTTACTCCCAGTCACAAAAGTGCCGTCATCAATTTTTCTTTTGAAGAAGTCAATCACCCATCCACTGTAGGACTTTCTAAGGGATGACCACCAACTTTCTATCCTTTGATTGGATACTGATGTACCATACCTATGTGCACCAATGGTATTATGAAGTGTACATTGAATAGCAGCAGCAAGTCCGTTTTCTGTGCCTAAATCTGTGCGCAAAAGTTTTGGAATCATATTAACGTCTTTGATAGTATCAAGATAGTAAGCTGCAGGGACACAAGGGTCGTTATTGCTTTTGCAAACTTTGAGCCACAATATTTTTCTCGAAAAGCCATCGATTGCTCCATGAATCGGTAGACCGTACGGTTTAAGTTTATCGTATCCATCAATATGCCAAGTGTCATTTGGTCCTCTTGAAGTGTACCTTCTTCGTCTCAAAACTCTGGATCTTCGCTGAACCACCCCTTCAGGATCCAGTTCTTGTAAAAGGTTCATTACTTTATCACGAGGACATCTGATGTTATACTTTGTCCTTAAAAGGTTCCACATATTCCTATATCCAAGATTAGAGGCAGGTCCTTGGAGTTCCGTTTGCATGATTCCACTCAATGTTGCATCGTCTACATTCTGGCTCTTATCAAGCCCATACAGTACGAGTCTTCTTTTAAGTGTCCTGACACCAAGATTGACACCGTAATTTTCAAGTAAACAGACAATGGCCGAATATGTGTGACCATCGTGAAAATACTTTTTTATCAGAGATTCCTCAATATTTTCCCCTTCATTTGGGTTTGGAACAATAAATTGATCTCCACAATTTCCACAGAATCTATATTCAACTTCCCTTTGCGCACCACACGATGGACAAAACATACTATGCCTTTAAACCGTTAAATAATTCGGGTGAAGGCACTTGCTTCTTATGGTTTAGTGTCAGGGTATCAATTCTGTAGTGTAGTATCGCCATGTTGCGGTTGGTTTCTTTTATTTTGCGTTGAACTTTTTTTATTTTGTGTTAAACTTTTTTTATTTTGTATGTCGAACTTTTTTTATTTTGTATTTGATTTTTTTATTTTGTATATCAAACTTTTTTTATTTTGTATTTGAATTCTTTATTTTGTATTTGATTCTTTTATTTTGTATTTTAATTTTTTATTTTGTATTTTGTTTTTTTATTTTGTATTTTGTTTTTTTATTTTGAATGTCCCTCCTCGGCCACCGTAATTTACGTTGGAAAGAATTGCTCGAAATATAAATGCAAATCTTTTGATCGGTCCTTATAACAGAAGATATCTTATAGCTGAGGAGAATGCGGTTTTTCAAGTTTATGATAATGGCCGACAATTATCTGGAACAGATTGTAAAACGATAAAAAGACATAAATGGTTTGTATATAAACATTCAGAGCAAAGGACGAAACCGTCTTGTTTCGGGATAAAAACGAAGACTTTAACAAGTCCATTAGACCTTTATGAGTTTATAAACAAAGATTTGTGTCAAAAAAAGTAAAAGTCTTGCAAAGTTTTTATAATACTCTAACGATATAGAAGAGATTCCAACCACGACTATGACAATTATATCTGCGTGCGGTTTTCTAGGTTTTCCTGCTCATCCTCTAGCGAAAATGTTTCCTTTAGGAGTTATATGTTTTCGAGACTGTGTTGGATTTTTATGATCTGGTTCCCGATGTAGAAATTTTCTTTAGTTATGTTAAGTCTCTGAAGGTCGGGAAAATCTTGAACAGCGTTAAGAATTTTACATTTTGGGAGGCCTGAACCCCTTCCCTCGCTTTTAGGGATCATCGGATCTTATAAAGTAGCTTTGTGTTGATTCATCACTTAAAGGCCGCTACCCATTCAGCATTTTATGGTCGGCGAAGAAGGTGCACGGCTTAATAATGCATAAATTACATAAATCAAGCCTTCAAAGGCTGTCGCTTTGAGCGCTTTTTCAACTTTTTTCGCTGAGCTGTGCAGCTTTCTTATTGTTCTTTTTTAATTAGCCAATATTACTTAACATTTTGTTGTTGTTTTTTACTAAGTTAGATCAGAGTTTACACTCATTGTAAAATCTAGATTTTTAGTACCCAGCTCTAAATAAATAAATATAGTTAAATAAATAAAATAAAATAAATATTCCCTGTCTTCCTGAGTCTTCTAGTTCCCTTTCTCCTTCCTCTTTTGTTTTGTGACCACTTTGTTTTAAGTGTCTTTTGTACGGCTTTTATATTCCCAAATTGCGTTTTATATGTCACAGGCCCGGGGGGGGGTACTAAGGCAAAAATAGGTGCTGGGTATGTGCGGACGGTAAGGGTCGGGTTTTTCACCTTTCAAAGTCTCTCTAAGGGTTACAAAAATCAGGAAATTTCAAAGTAGTCTCTCTAAGGGTGGGAAAAATCACGATTTTTAGAAAAAAAATTTGATTTTGAGAGAAAAAATTACAAAAAAGTCTCACTAAGGGTAGGAAATTTTTGAAAATCAGAGAAAACTTTTCGAAAAAAGTCTCTCTAAGGGTCACTTTTTCACTAAAATTTGGTCTCTCTAAGGGTCGGTTTTCGGAGGTCCCGTCCGCGCACATACCCCTCATTCACCAACCCTAATACCCCCCCCCGGGGGTCACAGGATATGTTTATTAACTGTAATTTTGTAAATAAAAATCAGCTAGGTGCGTTTTCCATGCACATATAAACGACTGGACATCTAAAGTGAGCTCACCCTCGCGAGCCAGGGCCGATAAACGATTTAAGCGACTTAAAGAGGCCAGTACCGTATAATTGGAGGAATCGTTTAGGGCCCTGGTACAGTTAAATGAAAAATATCAAGATTCTTGATATTTTTCGACCTTTGGACTCTGGCTGAGTGAGTGAGAGAAAGATTTCGGGAAGACAGAAAATCGAGCTGCGAACGCACTTACTAGGATAATTTTCATCAAAATACTGTGAATAGCTTTACGCTGTACGACCACGGCAATGAAAACCAATATCTTGAAAAGTTGGTTTCTCGTTTTTGATGGATGGGAAGCAAGTGTTGGAGTGTTGGACTAATAACTGGCCTGGACTTTGACTGTTTTTCTCTCAATAAAAATTTACACTATATATCAATTAAACTGTCTGTGTGAGTTTTAGTTTTACTGGCTCAAAATTATCTAATTCAGTCAAAATCATCATAAATGTTAATGTTTTTCTGGATGTGGATGGTGTGTTGTTTTGGTTATCTGATTTGACTTTTGCCTATATTTCCCTTTGACTGACTTTAGTCATGTTAGACTCAGACAGCAGGTCCTAATTTCAGCCCTGAATTTAGTTGCTGTTAATTATGAGCTTTTTGTTCTTTATTTTTAGAGAAGTTGTTAGAATAAAACAAAATCTCCATGCTTATTATTTTCCAATGGCAATTTGAAGAGTAGCTGATTGACTACTATGTCTTATATAACCAGCCCCACCAGACAGCCCATGCAGTAATGTCAACCGAGTAAACCTAAAAGGGTATTTATCAAATCACATACATCATGGCAGCTGCTTTCTTGCCGCTGTGAAAGATGTGCAACACTGGCGAACTGAAGAATGAATTTATCAGATGAGATTTAACGTAGCATCAACCAATTTATGGAATAAACTTCATTTTCGTTGAATTGAGTTATAAAAAACTCTGAGAGATTACTGTGTTTTTTTAGCCCTGGTATTTCTGGTTGCTAAAATTAACATTGCTCAATAATTTGGTGTTAACGTACATGTTTAAAATTTTAGAATGACATTTTTGTCCTGCAAACAGTTGTACATGGATCGTAGTATTTATACATTTGGCAGCCAAAGACACTGAAAGGATTTTTGCAATAGACCTTTTTTCAAAGAGGCCACCCTGTTGAATAATTATGTAGTCCAGCAGAAAAACAATACTATAACCATGCATAATTATTACAATATGCATGATACAGTAATTATGCATAGCTCTATCATTGTTTTTATGGCTGGCCGCATCTTTTTGATTAGCTAGACTATAAGGCGGTCTCCTTCCATATATTTTTTGTGCATATCATCACTTGTATCTTTTCTGTAGTGTTAAATGGTAAATAAATACTTACTTACTTACTTACTGGCTGGACTACATAATTATTCAACAGGACGTCCTCTTTGAAAAAAGGTCTATAATATGGCCATTGTTTATATATTATATTGTGGACATCAAATGATAAGATTTACGAGAAAATCACTGTGACATTTTAGTGAATTCATGGTGAAAAGCTGCAATCATTCAATAATTCACTCAAAAAAGCTGTGAATTGTAGAAAGGTTGCAACTTTTCACCTAGATTCAATGTGAATTCACCAAAAAGTCACAAGGAATTTTTCTGAATTTTTTCCTGTGTACCGTCAACGGCTCTAACTTGGGACAAGTGGTCATATAATGGGATGGTTGACTTTCTGGTCTGTATTTTCACTTACTGCTAAATCTCTCTTGACAACAAAGTTTGTTTTCTATGAGATTTGCGACTATGTTAATTAAATGACTTTGGAGGTTCTGTAAAATGATGGCCGAATTGCTGTCCCATGTTTTATCAGACTGTCCCAAGTTAGAGCCATTGACGGTAAGTTTATCTTCAGATCTTGCATGCTAATTTACATCAATTATATTAAAAATACTAATTTTTGCCCAAAAGTATAATTATTCTCCAAAAATAACACATTCAAGTTTTTGGGTTATTTCCAGATTTTCTAGAGGGCAGTACCGCAGACAGGAGGGGCACAAAATTTGTGTAGGAGAGCAGATTTTTATGACACAGTAATTATATTTTTTATATTATGAATAGATTACTATGCCATGAAAGTCTGCTCTTCTACACAAATTTTGCGCCCCTCTTGTCTACGCTACTGGAGGGATTCTGCAAGAATCTTGTATCAAAGTCAAAAATTTTGCATGATGGAAATTATAATTTCGTGAAATAGTAAGATTTTCTGCTGGAATTGATTTTGTCAAGATTAGATTTTTTCTATTCAAGAATACTGAACAAAAAAAAAATAATACTACCGTAATGGTAACAGGTAATCTTTTACAGAGAATAGAAAAAATTGTAATATTGAAATTAACATTAAGGAAGAATTTTTGGCGGGAATTTAATTTGGCATGATGGGTTTCAAGGATTAAAATTAAGGTGAAAATGTTTGAAATACCCCCTTTTATTACGTCTAAATAGTGAAAAATCGATTTGAGAAAATTTAAATTTGGCGGGAACTTTTCGGCCAAAATTTCTTCCTTTAATGTATGCGTAACAGTGCACAGAAATTTTAAATTGACTTTTCACAGGATCTCTTACCAAAATTATGAAATTATCCAAAATATGAAAATTGAGTGTAAAAGAGGTGTTAAAGGAATTTTTATACAACATAATAATATTGATTGTTGTTTGTAATTGTATTTTAATCCATTTTAATAATCCTTGCACAAGGTAATTTTTCAAAATTGTAGTTCATTAAGGCTAACAGCTAACAAGAATTATCTTACTAGAGAATGAAAGTTTTATTTATTTTAGATTTAAAGTGTCCCTTTTATTATTTGAAGCTTTCCATGTCAATCTTTATAATCTTTCAACAAACTAATACCTTAAAGGAAGAAATTTTGGCGGGAATTTAATTTGGCGGATGGCCAAAATAGTTTTTTCAGACTGCGAGGGAATTTAATTTGGCGGATGGACGAAGAAACTAAATTTGGCGGGAATTTAATTTGGCGGTCGCTTAAAAATTTAACCTTAAGATGGCGTCAAAACAGCGAAAAAATAGCAAAAACACCTTAAAAGAGATCATATTTTAAAAATGTTTAATTTGGCGGGAATTTAATTTGGCGGATGACGGAAAAAAGAAATTTTGGCGGTAACTTAATTTAGCGGATTTCAGTCAAATCCGCCAAATTTTCTTTCCGCCAAAATTTCTTCCTTTAAGGTAATAATAATTTAATAGGTTTGATTTTTAAAAGACCTAATAAAACTTTTCAAGTGGAACCCAAATCTGCAATATCAACCTGTTCATTCCAAAAAATTATCCTGTCCTCAGGTAAAATTTTTATGCTGTTGTTTGGCAATATTATATTCTTTTTTTTTTGTTGCAGGATTTTTGGACGAAACAAGCAAGATCCTGAAAAAAGGATAAAAAAATTTCCTAGGAGACTGGAAATTAAGGAAAACCATGGAAAAGGGGCAGCAAACTTTGATTGATTTTTAACAAATCTCATCACATTCTTGTAAAACTTTCTGGGTGTAGGAAATTAGCAAGTTTTTACTTTAGAAATTTAGAAATAAGAAATTAGTTTCTTGAGCAGTCTGAAAATAGAAAAGGGGGGAAGTGTAGAAAATGATTTCTATTTCTTTGAAAGAAAAAAAGTTTGGTAAGAAAATTTGCTAAGAGAGGATCACTTTTTATTAAAAGTAAAAAAAAATGTCTTTCAATTTTTCAAATTTTACCACAATTCAAAGCAAACTGCTAGTCAGACGTAAGTTTCCTTGCAAAATACAAAAATTGAGTTTCCTATAAGAATACAGAGACATTTTTTCTTGAAAAATGCAGAAAAATCATTTTCTTTCAAAACATAAACAGTTATCCTTAATACAAAGATGAAAAACACAGAGATATTTTCCTTTAAAAATACAAGAAAAAGTCAACAAATTTCTATTTTCTATGGAAGAAACTTATTTTCCTTAAAAAAAAACAGAATAATGTAGAAATCTTGGAAGAAAGTCAAGAAGTTTGTACTTTCCAAAACAAAAAGGTTATTTGTCATAAATTTCCAAATCATTTGGATCAAAATAAAAGAGCTTGAACTAATCTGAAAATTCATTTTTGATTCAATCTTCTGAATTTGTTTGAAAAATTTGTTCGATCTTTAGAAATATTCAAAACATTTGACAAACATAAAAGTTTAAAATTGTACTGACTGAGTAACATGATTATTGCCTTTTTGTTTATTGCCAAAAGGTTGAAATATTCAAAGTTTGTACAAAATAAAAATTATATATTATTTCCAATTTTGGCAAGTTTATTATCAGTCCAAAATGTACATAATGGCATTGTGTTTATATCTGTTTATATAATTATCATTCAGGTGTATTTTGAAAAAATGTTGAAAAATATTCTTAAGTGCCAAAATGATAAAAATTAGTAGTCACCATTCCCATTTAAACGTTCAACACTGTCAGTCATTGGTATCAGGTAGTTTCACTCAGGCGTCAAAAGACATTCCCCAAATATCATTCAGTCATTATCATTTACCGCTATTCAAATCCATATCTCATTATATACATTTCACGTCAATCCATATTTGTACTGTCACTTGGGTAAGGCATCAGGTTACGCACACAAAGTTATACAAGGACATAAAAAGTAAAGCCAAGTTCAGTTGTAGGTATACACAGATTATAATCTTATAATACTTTATTATTCAATCCATATAAGTCCATTTCATTTTATGGATATGTCATTAAAACTCCCACTTCTAAAGAAGGCAACTTCCAATTCATCCAACCAGATCGATGAACACAATTGGCATTCAGCCATTGAGTGCTAGCTGACATCAGTACCAGAGATATATTTATACGTAGACATAGGACCTTTTACATAGTTCTTCTGTCCTTATGTCTTTTTATTCATTCAGCAGCAGACAGTAGAAAATCAGCATCAAATTTGTTTAGTTATCCCTCTATAGTGTTCGTTAGCAGTATGAAATTCCAATGGCATTTTGCTTGATCAGAAGAACATTCTTCATATTCAATGAGAAAGAAATCAAGAAAGTGACAAGTGATCCTCTTGCATATTCTGTTTTGCTTTGGAGAAACAGCTTGGCTCAAACATTTTGACAGTCTGGTTGTGGCTAGTTTGTATTTGTTTTTGTTGAAAAATGATATAAACCATCCGTAGTTCGGACAAGATTTTTTTTCCTATCCGTCATTATGGAACTTTGCTAATCAACATCCGATTCGCGTACACCCCTGAAATCACTTTCGTTTTCTATGTGCACCAGGGCTTATATCCCCCGTCAACGCGTCCATCAGAATCATCAATAGCGTAAGGGGGTTAGATAAGCCATGGAGTCGAGGGTGAAGTGAGCTAGCCAAGGTTCTAAGCTAATAGTATAGACTATATAATCTAGCCGGTAACCAGTCGCACGCCGGTTAAGCTGTAGCTGAACGCAAAACTGGCTTAAAAAACTATCAAATGAAAAAAAAATCTCTTTAAAGTTTGAAATGTAGAAATGACAATTCTTCAGGAAATAGCGGGGAAGCCACAAAGAATAGTGCAACTCTTTGTGTTTATCAGATTTAAAAAAATAAATAATTCGCAATTCTAAGACTTGTAACGGTTGGTTCGAAACGCAGGAGACATGACCCTGGAGACAGGAGACAGGACGCAGGTCAGTGCTTACAGGTCAGCTTTAATTGTTGTAAAAGACAAAGAGAATGTTCGAAAAACACTTGTAATTGTTAGAAATATCATTTTATTGGTCTAAAACCTTTTTAATAGTCAAAATCTATCCACATGCTTGCCACGTGCTTTTGCATTTTGTGCCGTGTATAACACGGACCTGTAATACGGCATTTCTTGAAACTTTTCAGTAGTTCATCCCACAATTTTCTTTTAACCAGCGTGAGGGATCTTTGAAATCTTTGTTGTTCTTGTCAAGGAGACATAACATTCTCACATGAAATTCCCCATGGCACAGATTAAGCGACGCTTAGCCTGGCAATGAGGATAACAATTACCCTGATTCAAATATAAGGAAACATTGGAAGGTGTTTTCAAAATATAGCTGACTCTCTCTAATTCGATCTCCATTCAAGAGACCATGAATATTTTTCGAATAAGAGAAAAATTCGAATTTAATAAAACAAGTATTTAATACAATCTTCTAGCCATATCTTAGTTCAAATTACAGAATGATCAAGGTTAAAATAGAGAGAGATGGCAGCAGTTCCGTGTTTAGCAACATAGGTTTCCACTGTATAGTGAGTCGGTGAGTTTAAATGGCGGATATGATTATTGAAATTATAATCAGCTTCTCGCAATTTTCATAACAACAATTCGTAATTCCACAAAATCCAGTTGGGAACAACCTTCAAACAAAACTCAAGCAAGCTGCCTGTACCTAACTGACATAAATTTCATACATATATTCTTTCTGCTATTTCTCAAAAAATGGCTGATTGTGGGTGAACATGACGCCACACAGTATCGGTATATAAGTAGAAAAGATGAGATTACCTGAGAACTAATACTTCTTTAAGCCGCGCGTTCGATGTTCGCAGGTAAGCCAAAGTACGCGGGTTGATCTTCTTCAGGTAAGCTAAAAATGACATCTTGGACCGCATCCTTGTAGTTTGTATTGTTTTGGAAAACAAATTTCCTTAACCTCTCGCCCATTCTAAAAGTAAAAAAAAACGCGTGATTTATCATTGCCGGTTAAGATGATGCTATAGATTCAACAGGGTTCTTAGAAAAATTGTTTTCGAAAACCTAAAAGTTAAAATACATCATCACAAAACAAAACAGCTTTAGGAGGGAAAAATTTCGTAGGTGAAAATAAACTTTCGTCATAATATAGTCCTATATTTGAAATCGGCTGGGAAAACAACTTGCCATACTCAATTTGTCAAAAAATATGTCTAGATTGAAAAATCTTTATAATGCGTGTAATACAGTAATATAAATGTGTTATTTGTTTGGATTAGTCGTTTAGAGTACGTCTTCAAATTTGAGAATAACAGCTCAGCTCTTGCGTTACACATATTTTCCATAAACTCATTTAGTATGTAAGATACTTTGGTAGGTACGAAAAAATCATTTTCTTCTTCTCCATGGTTACACCCTAAAGAAATCGTAAGGCCCTCAAAGTTCTATTTTAAAGCTAATTTATGATAGTGGTCAATAAAATCTGAAAATCGACAAAAGCATGGCCGTATTGTATACCCAAAATGTCACAAATTTGATGGAGATTTAGAAGAACATTAGTACCATACGTCAAAAGTGTACTCTTAGGTTCCAAATAACCCCCCCCCCCCCCTTGTTAACCCCCCCCCCCCCCCCCCCCCCCCCCCCCCGTTTTTTAAGAATTTTTTTTTCAGCTTTCAATGAGAAGGTCCCTTATTCTGCTCTGCTTCTGCTTTACCTTATTTTTGGGTTTTCGCCCCCGGCAATTAGCCCCCCGTTAGTTTATAATAAGTTAATAAGAAAATTTTCCACCCCCCCCCCCCCCTTTGTTTGGAACCTAAGAGTAGTGAATAAAAGTTTCTAGCCAACTTTCTAGCAAGTATTTGATCAATTGAATCACGATTCACCATCTGAATTGCAATTTCACAGTTTCAGTAAGTTGTAAGCAAGGGGTCAATGTTTGTAGGTTTTAAGGTGTAATAGGGTCCCTGGTAAAAATTCTTGATAAGATCTGAAAAGATCGTTGAAGACCTTTCAAGATCTTTAACAAGTAAGAATCTTATAAAATCTTTGTAAGATCTTACAACGATTCTTAGGCAATCTTGAAAATTTCTTCCAACAAAAAGATCTTTAAAGATCTTGTAAAGAAATCGTTAAGAATTGTCAAGATTCTTCCCTCATATTTATAGTAAGATAATTATATTATTTCTTATTAAGTTCTTAAGTAGAATCTTACGAAATCTTGAGCCATAAAATATTTTAAGATTCTTTGCATAACTTGTAAAGTTTTTATAAAGAGACTTTCCAAATCTTAACTAACTATTATGTGCAAAGAAGCTTTAAGATTCTTAGTGGTTCTTATCAAGTTTGAGTTAAGAATCTTAAAAGCACGTAAATTTCTGGTTATGATTGTTTTTCATAAGAAGGAGTCTTTAGTCTTAAGGAGAGCAATCTCTTAGGATAGTATTTACGAAACAGTTTTTGGTCAGCTTCGAAATACGGTAAATTGTTTTTTTCTTTTGCGTGTGTTATCATTGACTGTACTAATGAAATAGTTGATTAATGACGAGGTCATCAGTTGAATGCTGTCACTCGAGCGAAGCTTTCGGCCCTTATTCAATAACTGAACGGGGATAGTAGTAAAATTCCGTCAGCGACCGTAGTGCAGTGGTAGAGCATCCGTCTACGGTGCGCAAGGTTCAACCCCCGGCCAGGTCACACCAAAGATTCCTAAAATGGTACTTGATGTCTCTCTGCTTGATGCTCAGCAAGTAAGTGGAGCAATCCCTCCCCTACCTTCAGGTAGATAGTGGAGCCTGCAGGTCACCTCCGACTTACTTTTACTTAAGATTCCGTCAAGATCTTGAATCACTGTAAGGGACATGAATCTTATTCAAAACTTATAAAAGAGTCTTATCAGATCGTTAAAGATCTTGAAAGATCTTGGCACGTTCGTAGTAAGAAACTGAAAAAGAATAAGCAAAGTTTCTTGATAAGATCTTTTCAAGAACTTTTCAAGAATTTTTACCAGGGGTATAGGTTTTAAGATGTAATTTGATTTTAACGTACAGTCAATCTTATTTACAGAAAATATTTAGATACCAATGATCTAATTGTAGAATTAGTAATTTTGCAGTGAACAAAAGGACTATTTTAAAAGTTATTCAAAAAAATCATTTTGTAGGTTTTAAGGGGTAAATAGAATTGCGTTTTTTCACGAAGCAATAAAAATTTTCTTAGCAGCTTTTACAAAAAACCATACCCAGGGAAGAAATTCATAGGTAGCCTAGACTCGCCAGAAAAAGTTTGAGCTCTTTCTGTTTTCAGGATATAGGGGTACCTTTTTTGTTGTAGGGTTTAACATGAACAGGGTTTTAAAGGGTATCCACTGGTAGGTGAACATTTTTGTCATAATAGTCCTACATTTGAAATCGACTGGGAAAACAACTTGTCAATTTGTCAAAAAATATGTCTAGATTAAAAAAATTTTATAATGCGTGTAACACAAGTAATATAATGTGTTACTTGTTTGGATTAGTCAAGTTGTTTCGAGTTACATCTTCACGTCAAATTTCCAAAAACGTTTTTTAAAGAGGTGTCACAAGGAAAAGTCCAAGGAAAGATTTGTTGCCAAAGAAAGATCTAATTTTGTTCGTGTAAAAACTTCCACGTTTGACCCCCTTTCTCACCTAATTTCTCTTAATTTCATAGAGGTTTGTATAAAGATTATTATTTCAATTTTTTCGCGAGGACTGAATTTGATAAAAAAAAATGCGAACCACACCAAATTTAATCCACCCTTCGTCTGTCATCACGTTAAAAACCGCTTGTCATTTAAATACTTAATTATCCCCTTACACTCAATCCAAATCTTTTTATTTTGACACTTTTTCAGTTTGTATTTATGTGCGAAAAAAAGACTGAGTTATGCCAGTGAAAAGGACTTGTTGTGCAGTTGACGCCCAGGTGACTGTAAAGTCTTCTCCGATGGGAAATTGGCGATTTTCCCTTTAAAGCTTTGGTCAGGGTGGCGGCAAATCGGCCATATCGGAATATCAAATGAGAAATATACACCTTTTCGACCGTCGTTGTGCGGACAGACACGTTTCATTCAAACTACTTAATCACATTATCCTCCTTATGTTCTAATCTTTTGGACACCTGTTTCGTTTGAATGTTATGTGCCAAAAATAACTGACGCGTTTAGGTTGAAAAACATCTAAACATGTAAATTTCCCGGGTTTTCGGGCTCTAAACATTCGATTTTTTGACGTCACTTTTAACTTTCGAAGCTCCTGCAGTAGCAAAAAAATCGAATTTGCGTCAAAGCACTTGAAAGGCTTCTATTTTTCGAAAATCGTCAAAGTGGAACTCACTAAGAAACGAGATTAAAAATCCCGATTTTTAGTGAGGTGCTCGCTACAGTTTCCGGGAATGCAACAGTTTTTGGGAACGCGACAGTTTCTGGAAGCGCGACAGTTTTTAGGAACTCGACAGTTTCTGGGAATGCGACAGTTTCTGGGAACGCGACAGCTTAAAAGAAATTTCGACAGCTTTCGGAAGAGATCGCACGTTGATTGACCCTTCTCGGCTTCCATACCTTTAGAACGCTGGTTACCAGAGGCTAAGTTTTCATAGAGAAAATATTAACGATATTTCATTCGAGCTTTTTTGTTTGAAATTTATTTGCCAAAAAATAACTGAGACGGGTTTAGGTCCCGGGGGGGGGCAGCTGGGCAAAAGGACTGACGGGTATGTGCGGGTCCTAAGGGTACCTTTTCCAATATGTTTAAAATGCACTGTAAGGGTCGGAAAAACTAGAGATGCACTGTAAGTGTAGAAATTTCAGAAAATTCTTGAAAAATCTAGATATTTTGAATAAAAATGCTAGAATTTTGACCATTTTTTGCACGAAAGGGATCGAAAATTTTGGGGAAAATGCACTCTAAGGGTATGATTTTCACTGATTTTTGCTGCACTGTAAGGGTGCAATTTTGAAAGCCAATTTTTGGCCCGCACATACCGTCAGTCCGCAAACCCAGTGCCCCCCCCGGGGTTTAGGTTGAAAAATATGTAAACATAGAAATTTCGCGATCGGCAGTTGGCAGTATATACATTCGAAATTCAATTCTTTTTGTATCGAAAAAGGTCAATTGGCCGAAATACTCATTGAATAATATGTTTTTCCTGACTCATTATATTACGTTCCACATTCTCAAATAGACGGAGAAAATTGGCTTATACTTGACAAAATACATTCGAAAAAGATTATATCAAACACAAAACAAAAATATTGATAATTCGAGTGCCTCCCCCTCTCTCGAATCAAAGGGGACCCTTGATAAGTTCGATCGATCCAATCGAAGATATTGGATATAGGTATGTCCAGGTCGGATGGACGGACGGAAATAGATTAATTCATAGGTAGGTCCAAAAATGCTCTAAAATGACATTCTCAGGCTCAGTTTTCAGATTCCATGATGGCGATATTCTTAGTTTATTTTTTAATTTTTCAGCCAATTTCATCATGAGTATTATTATAGAGTATACTCTTACAAAAAAAACATGAAAGTGGGAAAATGCTGAACTATTCTTCATCAGTTTTTATTTCTCGGGGAAGGGGAGTGGGGGGTTGTGGGATGCCAAACTGACCCCTCCGTTGAATATGTCACCGATAGCATGAAGAAAAATTGGGTAATCAGATATCTTTCCTAATCCTTTTTTTTTTCGAAATTACCACTTTGCAATCGGAATTGTGATTGAAAATTACATTAAATGTAAAATGGTCATTTTTAAAATTTAGAATATTTGAATTATTCAAAGAGTGATTTTCCTCAATGAAGCTTATGAATCAACGAATAGTTAGTCTGTAACGACAGCCTGATGGGACAGTTATTCATCTATTCATGTTCCTATATGTAACTATGAAAATCAAATTGTGAATAAATTCATATGGAATATAATAAAATCTAAAAAAAGTGGATTTTCTAGTCGTCAAAACTCAGAAAAGACTTACATCACTTGATTTCTAAATGTTTTCTTTTTGGGCTTGAAATTCTTGGATAAAACTCTATCGTCAACGTCTAGTTAACTAGGCTATGATGCGTTAGCCTTCGACCATTGATAGCCTGAGTACCAGTGAAAGACATTAGACTTACTATCAGAAATGAACTTAAATTTAATATTTGTATTGATTGCATTCAAATTTGAATTTACTTTTTCTTGGCCTTATGAATGTGATAGGAACCGAGATTGTTGCAGCTATGTAGTTGATCACGAAAATGGAACTATGCAGACAAAACAAAAACCAGAATGTCATCAATTTCACATTGATCTCAGTATTCAACACCGAAAAACTTTCACGGCAAGTAATAATGGAAATTTAGAATACTATATGTTGGAGAATGTTGGTGGTGTTAGTGTTTTGAAATGGGTTGAATTTAGGCTTTCAAGCACAACGCAGGGCTGCGCTGGTGAAATATATGTTCAAGTTGGGTAAGTAAGAGATCATTCAATATCTGAAGAAGAACTTCAATATCTCACAAACAACCTTATTTTTCTCTTAGAAAGCTTTTCTGCTCGAGGGTGGAATACTAGAAACCTTCTAAAGGTATTCTCAATCGAGACAAGATAATCAATTTTTACTGTTTTTCAATTCAATGGGCCGGCCACCTTATAGATTCTTTTTACTGGAAAAAAATTGAGGCTGCCAACCTTACGTCGATCATCTGTTCTCATCGGACGGAGGTAGATGAAAATAAGCTTAAATTTGAATACTTTAAGGGAAAAAATTTTTGCGGGAAGAAATTTTTGCGGGATTTTATTTAGCCGTTTAAAGCTCAAAATTCGGAAATTTCGCGGAACTGAATTGCACGGCTGGGAGAATTGTTTTGTTTACAATATGGCCTATTTTGCCCTTAAAAGAGGGGGGGGGGGTTATTTAATTCTGAGAATATTTGTGTTTCACGGAATTTAATATCGCGGATTTGTCAAAAGACCGCGAAATAAATCCCGCGAACTTCTTCCCTTATATTACAATCATGGTCGAAATGAGAATTCCGGTTATTTTAACGTTTTTCAAGATTTAAAGTTCCGGCGAGAAAGTCGATTTTGGGCTATCTTTTTAATTTAATCGAATATTTCAACTTGGGAGGGGTTGGCAGACTTCAAGGCTATATTCTGAGCCTTTTTGAACTATTTTTGAACTTTTGGATCCTCAGATCCTGTCCTAAGTTCTAAGTCTCACGTTAAAACTCAGAGTTAAAACTCTACCATTTGAACCTACTTTAGAGCACTTACAAATCGATTGGGGTTTCAAAACTTCCTGGGGAATTTCCCTTTCTTCTCAAATATTGACCTTGATGTAGATTTAAATTTTCATTTTGTCTTAGGTGTACGAATCAGAAAGTTTTTGGTCCATTTTGTGGGAACTCTGCACCACATGAATTCTACAGTCGAGACGGTTGTATGACAGTGATTGTACAAAATGGAAAACGATATAATACTACTGTGAAATTCACATTCGAAACGGTTGATTTCTCAATGATGGCCAGTCGAAATTCACCATCTACGTGTAATAACCAAAAAGTCTTCAAACAGAGTACTGGAGTGATAATGTCACCAAATTGGCCTTTTCCATTAGACAATGATATTGATTGTCTTTGGAAAATTGAAACTGCTTCAAATCGTGACATCTTGATTAATATAATAGACTTTGAATTGGATTCTAACGATGACTCACTTGTCGCGATTTACGGTATGTTCAACTACAAGCGAATTTATAAGCAACCATGTTGCTAAAGTTCATGCCCTTCAATAAGCCAATTTGTTTCACTACCTGTTAAAGTAAAAGCTTTTTAGAAAATCTAACCATAGCAGACGTTAACCCTTCATCTAATATGCATAAATATGGTATGATTTCAGGGGTGGTAAAAGTAAATGACCTGGAGCAACCCAACCCCTGGCCCGGAAATTGAAAATTAAAGAAATAAAAAGGAATATGTAATAAGATAGCAAAGATAAATTCTTGCGGATTGGCACCCTTAACCCTTTAAATGTTATCACGCCGTCTTTTTCAAATTTTCAATTAATTTTTTATTCTAAATGCGCGTTCACACTCCAACTACAACAAAAAGGCAAATCACAGCTAGTTTTTTATTTGGCTTGGGTTAAAAAACAGGGCGGCATCGGTTGCAGCGTTCCTTACCGTGATACGCACAGGTCGAAATCATATATCGACGCTGTGCCGACCAATCCAGATTCTATTCAGCGCGCAATCAACGCAGAGAAAAGTAACCATGACGACCATCCAAGATGAAGTTCAAAGCTGATATTTTTATTCCTGTCGTTGAAAACACAACTCAAAAATGTCATCATTGCTTTTTAAAAAGAGTCAGTGATAGAGAATCATAACCCAAAAGTTTGTCTATTATTTCGATTTGATTCCGGGGGTACTAGGGTTGCGAGCTGACGGGGGGGGGGGGGGGGGGGGGGCGCTGCCCAACTTTCGACCTTTGGACCCTTACCGGGACTAAAAAGGAGAAAACAAAGGAAAATTTTGTGAATATTACGACCCTTATTGGGACAAATTTGACCAATTTAGACCAAATTTCGATCTTTCCTTGGGTATAAAGTTGAAATTTTCCTATTTCTCCGACCACTTAGTGGAACTGAAATTTGATTTTCTGATTTTCCCGACCCTTAGCGGGACTTTGGAAATCCAAAAAAGGTACCCTTAAGGGCGGCACATACCGTACCCTCCATTTGCCTAAGTACTCCCCCCCCCCCGAGATCCAATTAAAGTGACATTTCCATAATCAAAAGTAATTACTGTTGTACATCCGGTAAAGGAACAAAAGAATCGAGCAACCTCATAAGATGCCAGTCGCACTGGATTTAATCTCAATGTTTCAAAGGATGTCTTTTTGAAATCTCAAAAACTTTGAAAGTCTCTTATGCTGACAAAGCAGAATAAGACAAAAATATAATAGAATAAATATTATCTTTAAAACTTTTTCCCTGAAAGATTACATCATATTGAATGTCATCACTGGTGTTGTATTGGTAGGTCTTGACCACGGAGCCATGTCTATCTATTTAAACCCAAAACAAGAATAAAGTATTGAGTTTGATAGCTTTTTTACACCTCCATGGTACCGTTTTATGATATTCATTTTTGTATTATTTATTTTGACTTTTTAATTTAAGGTTTCAAGCCTAAAGACACAAAGTACAACAAATTTAATAAGAAATTGGAAAGACAAGAGGATTTCAACCAGCACAAATCATTTTCCACCAAGAGATATGGAATCCATGTGACTTTTCATGGTCGCAGATCAGCCCGTGGTTTTGCTCTAGGCTGGACAACAACAAGTAAGTTCATTAGTATGTACACCCGCTCTAAATGTTGCCGGTGTCGGTCTGTTCTGGTTAGAGAATTCTGTGTTTCTTGATTTGAGTTGAGAACGACGCTACAATTAGAGGACAGTGCTACCGAAAGAACTCATGCCTCGTCTTGAAACGGTTACCAAGGAACAAGTTATGATTATCGAGTCATTAAGAATACACCTTTTCGACAGTAGCCGCCAATTGCCGCGCAATTTTATCCCAATACAACACCGTCCCAATATTTTTTTCGCACCTATAGACAATAGAAAAATGTATCAAAAAAGGACTGGGACGGTTTTAGTTTGATAAAAATGCCCGCGCGGTAATTGGCTGCTACGGTCGAAAAGGTGTATGTATTGGGACATTTTGTTTTGTTGAAACAAAGAAAACGCCTCTCACGATGCAATGAGTTTGAGACAATCGAGAAAATAATGCAATTTATTTTCACTTGCTTCACGGCTAGCTGGCTCGGTTTGATATCTATGAACTGAACGAAACGGTAGAGGAAATTAGCAGAGGTTCGGGAAGTCCTGGTTTGTGGCACTGAAACCTTAAACCCTTAAACCACATGATCCTAGGCGACTTCTCAAATACCTTATACCTCTCGTCACCAGCGTTTCTTCTACGCAATAAACGTCTATTCAACTTTGCAACTTTCTTGAATGTTATTCCCCAGTTGGGAGGGCTCATATCATCATATAATGATCATCTTTTAACTTTCGAAGCTTTTGTAATGGCGAAAAAAATCGAATTTGCGTCAAAGCACTTGAAAGGCTTCTATTTTTCAAAAATCGTCAAAATGGAACTAAAAATATTTAGACAAGCGAGATGGTCAACTTTTCCTTATCTGGCACTCGATGTAATTTGTTCCTACACGCTAAAACACAGATTTTTTTTGTTATGATTACGGAATTTTGCCAGACCGTATTTTTTCAGTGGGAAGGCGGAACCTCAGCCCTCATTTTTGGAGATTATTGTTATTATCAGGCTTACCCCAAGGGCCGTTGAACCTGACTGGGATGCGGCGCATCTAAGGGTGACTATTATTCCTCTCACATGGGAAATTGGTTCACTCTTTTAGAGCTTAAGAGAGGGCAGTCACCAATCCGGAATCAGAATATCAGACAAAAGTTAGCGCAAATTTCCGCTTAAAGGAAAAAATGAAACTCCCTGGTCTACTGTAATGGGCTTTTCCAGTTAAAATCCGTACCCCTCACGTTGAGGATATCCATTTTCAAAATTGTTAAACCCCGGGATGGGAGAAGCCCAATAATAGCAAACTATATTCCCCATTCTAGAAAAGGCAGAAGAAGAGGTCGGTTACTTACATTTCATTGGTATCGGTGTTGCCATCATCTTCTTCATCTGTTGTAACTGTGGACAAAGAAAAAGACGTCAGCAGCAAGCAATTCAGGATTCTCAAACAGCAAACGAGGAGGGAGATTCCCAAACAGAAGAAGGGGGATCTGAAGCAGGTGAAGAGGAATCACCTGCACAAGAAGGAGGAGATTCCCATTCAGCCCCAACGGCGCCAGCATTCGATGAGGGATTACCAGCTACTATCAACAACACGAATATGAATCCTGAGCATAATTTTCCACCACAATTTGTTGGTTATCACCCAAACCAAGAAGGGAATGGCGCAATCAATTTTGGTTTTGATAACTCTTTACCATCAGCAGGTAAACAAATTTTAGATGACAATGTCCCTCAGTTCTTGGGTCTATTGTCGTAAACGTATGTCGTATTCTACACATTAAGTACGTTTAGTATAGCGTACTACAATCAGTGTCATAATATATTGGCACTTTTGGCTAATTTACAATTTTTCGAAAATTGAAGTTCGAGCGAGAATGTCAATTTTTAGGCCTTCAACTTGATTTCATCGAGTATTTCGATCTGGGTGGGATTTATTGGTTTCTAGGCTATATTTCAAGCCCTACTGGACCATTTTTTAACTTTCGGATCCTCAGATCCTAAGGTCCTAAGACTTAAGTCTAGCGTTAAAACTCAGAGTTGAAACTCTACCCTTCGAACCTACTTTAGAGCACTTACAAATCGATTGTGGTTTCAAAACACCCTGGTGAATTTCCCTATTGTGTATTTTGTCCCTGATTGTACGGCAAAAGACTTTAAAGTATCCGTAGATTCCGTCTTTCACAGATACGGACATTTCCCATAGAGAAATAATATACTAAAGTCTGTTCACGATAAGTGTGCACTCTTTTTTCTTTTACCTATAACTTTTGAAGGAATTCTATAAATTTGGTATTTTTGAAGAGATATTTATGAGTAGAACAATTTGAAATAAAAAAGTTTAAAAATAAATTCTAAAAACGAAGATGAAAATGAAGAAGAAAAAATTAAGATCTTGTAGAAAAGTGCTTTAACTTTCATTTTCACTGGAGAGATTCTTTGATCTTAGGAGGTCATCACTGTGAAGAAATTTCACTAAAATATTTATTCAATATAAAGTTAAAATCCAAAGTTAATAATTGATTGACCCCAAAAAACAGCAGAAAACAGCGCTTTTAGACGTCAATCAGCTTAACTTTGTTTGATATCCTAGCCAACCAACCTCACCTCTAAGGCTGTTATGTTTGGTTTTTAAGTAACTAGCCAAAGACATAAAACTTATTTGGATCAGAGTTCTTCTTACTCTTTTTGTTTTAAAAGGTTTTAAAGTTTTCAATCAAAATTTTAGTTCCACCACCACCAAGCTATACAACCGCTTTGGAATATCCAGATCAACCGCCAACATATGAAGAAACTATTGCTGATTCAGCAAATAAATGAGAGACTTCAGCTGCTAGTTGTGTTTGGGAAGACTGAAATGTCACTGCTTGCAAATCTCGTACCCAGCAGAGCAACTTTCACTACTTTTTGATTTTACTGACGGACGTGATACAATCTTGAGGGTTATCGGAATTATCCAAAAGCGTGCTTAAAGGGACTGGATGTCAGTTTTACTGCTTATGATAACTTTCATCAAGATAAACCGCTATCATATGAACAAAGTTGTTGTGTCAGCAAATAAATAAGACACTGTAGCTGTTAGTTGTGCTCACTGAGGTGTCATTCATAAATTTTAGAGCCCGAAGGGCTAGATGTTGTGCTTCGGTTGAAAAGTGTGCCGAGGTTAGGTAGGAAATCTTACCTAGGTCACGCATGTGACATTACAATAGAATTTCAAAGCTTGACCAATCAGAAGCTTTGCGGGTTTTCAAAATCATCAATAGCAACAATATTTTTTCCGATGTTCAATTTTTTTTGGCTGCGATGACTTAAAGCACGACATCTAGCCCTTCTGGCTTCTGTGGTTTCACTGCTCGCAAGATGAGCCGCAAACTTACGAAGTAAGGAAACTGTCGCTGATGAGAAAGCGAATGAGAAATGAGACTCTAGTTTCGAGTGAACCTCGTGGATAAAATTTTCGCAAATCTTTCAAGATTTACAAGTTTTGTTTGCAAAATGTCAAAATCTAACAAATTAATACATGACCTCGGAGTCAGTCAGCCAACACGAGCTCACCAGACTCCAAAATTGCTAATTATGTTTTTTTTTATATGGTTGTTAATATGTAGGGACATGAAGTCGCCACAAGATGCCGACTTTACGCCGAGTTACAGCGTTTTTAACAATTTTCGGAGATTTTAAATCTTTAAATCTTTATCAAAACAATAAAGCAATGCTATTTTGTGATAGTTCTGATAAGGCAATAAAAGTTGATTTACTCAATTATTTTCCCTTAAAGTGATCAAGGCAGGAAAAGTGATATCCATTAAAATGCTTAAAATAGTCATGTTTGAACCGAAAAAAGTTAATTATGACTCCCTTTTCCTCATCAATTTAACAAGTTATGTGTCATTGTTACATCAAAATCCTTTTTTCAGACCTTCGAAATTCTATTTGCAAATTGGGTATTCTTGAACCTAATTTGGGTATTCTGGGCCCGACCAAGTAACATGTAGATTTATGTTTTGATCTTTCATATTGAATTTTCTAATTGCGAAATCGCAAAAGTAAATTGTCAGTTTTCAACATTGTTTATAGTGCGTCCTTGAACCTGGACACATCAAAAATTCCGTACGAAGTGTGTACGGGGTAGACGGACATAAAGCCCGTTCCAAGTATCAAAAGTAAGTAACAACCGACCTGGAAAAGGTTCATGTTTAAGAGATTTTCTCTACGCTAAATATCTACTTGTGGTCTAACAGAATGGTCATCTGGGAAATTCTTAATCAACAAAAAATCTACATAATGCCGGGGAAATTCCCAAAAGACAGCCTCACGAACGATTTTCCGTAAGGTCTAAAGTAAAATTTTACGTGCATGTGAAAAAAGCTTAAGCAAACTCTACATAAAACCTTAAATCTTTCGTAAGGCTGTCTTTTGGGAATTTCCCCGACATTATGTAGAGTTTTTGTTGATTAAGAGGGTCTTACGTGACTTTTCCTTCCGTTCAAAACTTTTTGAGCGTAAGCAAACTCTACTTAAGGCCTTAAAACACTACGTAAGCTAAGGGAATTCCCCACCCTTCAAGGTCTTAAGTAAAATTTTACGTAAACGTGAAAAAAGCTTGTCTTATGTGACTTATCCTTCCGTTTAAAACTTTTTGATCAAATTCTACATAAGGCCTAAAAACACTACGTAACAAACAGTATCGTAAGCTTTTTCACATGTACGTAAAATCTTACTTTAGGCCTTATGGAAAATTGTTCGTAAGGCTGTTTTTGGGGAATTTCCCCGACTTTACGTAGAGTTTTTATTTTCCTTCCGTTCAAAAATTTTTACGTAAGGTCTTAAAACACTGCGTAAGCTTAGGAGAATTCCAACTCTTCAAGGTCTTAAGTAAAATTTTACGTGCATGTGAAAAAAGCTTTGCGTTGAATTGTTTTTATTTACGTGTCAAGTAAGCAAATTTTAAAATGGTAGCATCATCTAGTCTAAGTACTTCACTGGGCTTGTCAAAAACTATCAGTAAAGTTAGACATAGTTTAGCGTAGGTTAAATTGACATGTCAAAGTAGGCAAAATTAATCATCTTTCTTTCAGGTCTTTTAAGGGGGGGGCGTACGGCAATCTGGAATCCCGTCATCCCGTAAATTTTTCGAGGAAATCCCGTCATCCCGTGGTTTTTTTCCGAAAATACCGATCCCGTGAAGAATTTTCGTAAAACCAAGAAAGTTCCTTGGTCAAACTTGATAGTTTGGTAATGTGAACTCCAAAGATTTATATCATGACCCTTCCCTGGTAAAAAGACTATTTTATAAGTTTTGAATAAGATTCTTGTCCCTTACAGTGATTCAAGATCTTGACGGAATCTTAAGTAAAAGTAAGTCGGAGGTGACCTGAAGGCTCCACTTTCGATAGCTATCTACCTGAAGGTAGGGGAGGGATTGCTCCACTTACTTGCTGAGCATCAAGCAGAGAGGCATCAAGTACCATTTTGGGAATCTTTGGTGTGACCCGGCCGGGGGTTGAACCCACAACCTTGCGCACCGTAGACGGATGCTCTACCACTGCAGTACGGTCGCTGACGGAATTTTACTACTATCCCCGTTCAGTTATTGAATAAGGGCCGAAAGCTTCGCTCGAGTGACAGCATTCAACTGATGACCTCGTCATTAATCAACTATTTCATTAATACAGTCAATGATAACACACACACAAAAGAAAAAAAACACTTACCGTATTTCAAAGCTGACCAAAAACTGTTTCGTAAATACTATCCTAAGAGATTGCTCTCCTTGAGTCTAAAGACTCCTTCTGATGAAAAACAATCATAACCAGAAATTTACGTGCTTTTAAGATTCTTAACTCAAACTTGATAAGAACCACTAAGAATCTTAAAGCTTCTTTGCACGTAATAGTTAGTTAAGATTTGGAAAGTCTCTTTATAAAAACTTTACAAGTTACGCAAAGAATCTTAAAATATTTTATGGCTCAAGATTTCGTAAGATTCTACTTAAGAACTTAATAAGAAATAATAATTATCTTACTATAAATATGCGGGAAGAATCTTGACAATTCTTAACGATTTCTTTACAAGATCTTTAAAGATCTTTTTGTTGGAAGAAATTTTCAAGATTGCCTAAGAATCGTTGTAAGATCTTACAAAGATTTTATAAGGTTCTTACTTGTTAAAGATCTTGAAAGATCTTCAACGATCTTTTCAGATCTTATCAAGAATTTTTACCAGGGTTTATTTGGCAAAAGACGTTTAGCTCACTCATCAACCGTATGATTATGATACGTACGGTTCGAGAAACGTTGTAGAACGAAATCGAGAAAAAAACCGGAATTCCGACATTACCTATATTACGGTTACGGGAAAGGTGTATTATAACTCTATCAGGAGGGGTGGCTCATGCTCATAGGTCATTCCAGCCCCGAAAGGGGGGTACCTAGGCAAGTGAAGGGTACGGGTATGTGCCGCCCTTAAGGGTACCTTTTTGGACCTCGAAATCCCGCTAAGGGTCATAAAATCACAAAATCTGATTTCAGTCATCCTAAGGGTTGTAATAACAACGGAACCTAATTTCTTGACCCTGAAAAGCCTAAAATTCAAGCAAAATAGTCCCAAAAAGGTCACAAAATTCACGAAAAATTGGTTTTTTCCTCGATTTCAGTCCCTCTCTATAAGGGTCGGTTTTAGTCAGCTCGTCAGCTCGCAGCCCTAGTACCCCCTCCCAGGTTCCACCGTTACAGTCAATGAAGTAGAAGGCTAGAATCCTACCAAAGTTGCGCGGCCTAGCGTGACCTGCCTGGTTTTTCAACAAATGCCGGATTGAAAGTAAAATTTACCTCCAAAATTTCGAAAAAGTATCACTCAAAAACAAAGAAATCGCTAGATTCAATCCGTCCTCAAAAATGCGGCGCATTTTTTAATTTAAGGCTTCACTTTTTCTTTTCTAAGAAAGGTTAAAGATTCTCCTCTAGCCCTTCGGGCTTTAAACTCAATGGTTCCAGACATGCCAGTCTTCAACAGAATAAGACTTCCCTCGTTGGCTTCCCCTAGGACCCCTTCTAGCCCCCTACGATTATCTCTGGGAAGCAAGAAGATAGATACAAAACAAAGGGTTGACCTCAAATATCAAATGTCTAAAAGATCATGGTTTCGAGAACAAAACATCTCATACATAATCTTTCAGTTACATAATACATCACATACAAGACAAAAAATCAGCAATAAATAAAACGGATAAAAATACTCTAAATAACACTCCCGGGGGGGGGGGGGGTACTTAGGCAAATGGGGGGGGGGGTACGGTATGTGCCGCCCTTAAGGGTAACTTTTTTGGACTTCCAAAGTCCCGTTAAGGGTCGGAAAAATCAGAAAATCAAATTTCAGTTTTGAAATTTTCCTTTGTTCTCTCCTTTTTAGTCCCGGTGAGGGTCCAAATTTCGAAAGTCGGGCGGCACCCCCCCTGTCAGCTCGCAACCCTAGTACCCCCCCCCCCCCGGGATAACACTAACCTGATGTAATCTTTGAACTTCGTCACGTCTTTTTCGAACTTCTTCAGGAATTGTGACACGAAAGAAGAGGCTTTCCTGATAATTGCCAGATTGGCCGAATTTATAGAAAAGTCCTCTGCATTGGATTGAAGACATGCTCAATTCATTCGATCAAGCAACTACACTAATCGATACGATAAAGACTTTTCAACTGTCTCCGTCACCCACGCAGCACGAGTGTGAAAAAAACTTTTCAATGAAAACATTCGATTCAATTGAAAATATTCGAAAAATATTCCATTTAAATATTATAAGCCCCGTTTACACTTTACGCTGTGCGGGAATTTTCTCTGTGTCTGTGTGGTGAGAATTGCGTAAAGATGGGAGCAAACGGCTGTACCCAAAAAGTATTCGAATATTTAAAGCCCCGTTTACACTTTAACTCTCTGGTTGTGGTGAGAATTGCGTACCGGCTGTACCACCCTTCTATGATTTTCACCGAAATACCGTAGATTTTTACTCAAAATACCGTATCCCGATATTGAAATCTGACAAATACCGTCACCGTGTGTCATCTGAAATCCCGCCATCCCGTAGTTTTTTTTCACAAATACCGTTATCCCGTGTTTAAAAAAGCCTTATCCCGGATACCGTGAAACCGTACGCCCCCCCCCCTTTTAAGGTTGAAAACGTTTCCCGGGAAATGTATATTGTTGTCGAAATTAATCAATTTTTGAAACAAAAATAAAATAAAATGGAAACTAGATTATCAAATTAACTAATCAATAACATTTTTTTTCTATATAAATTATTTTAAAGAAATATTTCAAATTTTCTTCACTGTTTTTCTATTTATTTGAGTAATCAACATTTTTAGCTATAAAAACAATTCGGTCCGTCTTGTTGTTATTTTTTCGTAGAGCTCACACAACAGAAGGTTACTTTTGATGAGCCCTCCCTCCTCTTTCAATATTTTATCCTTTTACCTATAAGCATCCAAATTAATCGATAGGAAAAGGAATGATAGATGTAATAAATGTACACGGTGGTATTTTTGGCAAAGATTTGAATATTTTGTGCCTCAGCAAAAGTTGGATTTTTTAAAATTTGCAATAAACTGTCCTTGGAAGCCGATGGGGTCGTTCCGCTGGAGCTGGAAAAAAGGATTCTCTGACAACCTCAAAAATTTGGTCCTGTGAATATGGACCCTACCAAAGGCAAAATTGTAAATTCTAGTGGCATTTAAATGTTTAAAAAAGTTTTAAAACTTTGACCCGGGGGGGGGGAGATATTAATCCTTAAAAACAGTGTTTTTCGGTGTTTTTCAGCCAGAAACAGCTGTTTTGTCCAGTTTTTGCGCTTTCGGAAGCTCAATATCTCGAGTTAGGTACTGAAATCACCTATACTCGCAATATATCACTAATCTTAATTTTTTGAGAGCTTTCCAAAAATATACATGTCTCCGTTTTCTCAAGCTAAAATTTTCATTAATTTTTCACCCTATGATTTTTGCCTGAGACCGTCGTATTTGCCCGAAAATCACACCAAAGTGTCCGAAAAAAAATTGGCACCCAAGTTATTTTGATTCCCCTACCCCTTAGCTTTCCAAAAATGTATAACAAGTGCTTTGACTAAAAAAATCGAGCGATTTTACAAATTTCCCCCTACTACCCCTGAAAGATCGAAATTTGGTCAAATTTGTCCCGTTAAGGGACGTAAAATTCCCAAAATTTTCCTTTGTTTTCTCCTTTTTGGTCCAAAGTTCAAAAGTCGGGCGGCACCCCCCCCCCCCCGTCAGCTCGCAAACCGGGCTTTGGCCGGAGTGACCAAGCAAAATTCGACCCCTTTTATATAACTTTTGTACCTTTTGTACCTTTGAGCCTTTGTTTATAAGGTAACTATAAAACAACAGAAGAGTTTCTTATGAGAAAATTAAGATCCATGCATATTTATTCTATCCAAAATCGATTCATCATTATGAAAGATAAGAAAATAAATAAGGAACAAAAGAATTATAAAAAGTTCTTCAATAAATTTTCTTATTATTTTTATGTTTTGATGATTACTATCAGCAATAGGTTTTCCTTATGGTTCATCAACAGTCTTTAATTGAAAAAGGCATATGGTTGGAAAAGAAGCTTGAAAGAAACCTCTAAGGTAAAATTTCAAATTGTTCTCTTCATAGGGCCTTAGATTGCAGCTTCTAACCCTGCGCCAATATTGAGAGGGTATTGATATAACAAATGGAGTATCTGCTTTCGTATATTTTTATTGCAGCATTTAGTTCTTTTGTCCAATCGACCCCTATTGGTCAAACTATTTTGAAATGTGAAATTCACAACTCGATTATTGTCATCACTGGCAATTCACCAGAACGCACCATCAATGGAAAATTAAATCTCCAGTATTTTAATCCTCAGAACAAAGCAAAAGGTGATCTAATCTGTAGTCAATCACCAGAAAATCAGACAGCTATTTGTAATACTAAATCTAGCCTGGATGAATTCAAGCAGAATGTCAGAGGCTATTTGATTTTAACTAAAGATGGCAGTGATACTGGGATATCCTGCACCAATAATAAGAAAGATACATCTGTTGCCGAGCCCACCGAAGAATGGCATAGATATAATTACATTTATATCAAAATTTCTGGACATTGTTTCTTGGGGATTGTTTTGTTGGTCATAATTTTGTTAGTTGGTTTCATGATTTATTGGAAATTTAACGGTGACGAGATACGAACACCGAAAAATCTCCTTGTGAACCAGGATGAAAGAAGCTCTTCCGGTCATATCGAAGGTGTGGTGTCAGTGAGTATTGGGCAAGATAAACCAAATGAATGTGCAATGAAGCAACCTACTAAAAGTGCTTGAACGACGATTTTTTGTAGAGACTTAGAAACTAGTTTAAGCATTATAACAAGAATTTGACAATAATATTTTCGAGAATATTCTTATTATGAAACGTGGAAGAAAACGATGTAAAATAACATAAATTTTCGATTGGTATTGAAAAGGTTCAAAAGAAAAGACAATAATCAGAAAAACCTAAGCTTTATAAACTGTGGCAGATGTCTTTGGTGATATATTGCATTTGAATTTTTCGGAGAGCAACTTTCACTTTTAGTAGACGCAGAATAATTAAAACTGTGATTATTTTTCAATACACGTGTTTTTTTTTCGAAATTTATATTTTGTTATAATCTAATAATCATTACCAATAGAAAATGTTTCATCGTGGCTCCGTATGATCAAGTAGAAACAAGAGTATCGATTCCCATGCGAAAGTTTTTATTTTTCAATTTTTGGATTTACGTACTTTACTACTTACAATATATATTTTTCAAAGATAAAATAGAAAATTAATCAAAAAAAACTTTGTTTATACCCCTTATTGCCATTGATGTAACCTAATAATATTACAAGAGATATTACTACAGTCGATTTTCTCTAATTCGATTTTCAAGGGACCAAAAATTGTTTTCAAATAGACGATATCGGCTTAACGAAATTCTCCCCGAATGATTACCCATGATGCATTGCGCAAAAAAATTCAGTTAGTCAATATTGTCCGTGAATTTTTTTACGCAATGCATCATGGGTAATCATTCGGGGAGAATTCGGAAAGCCGATATCGTCTATTAGAGAAAAATTGGGATTACGGAGAGTATTTTATACTACTTTTCAACTGAGGGGACCAATCTGGACCAATCTTTATTTCGAATTAGACCAAGATTCGAAAGGCAGAGGTTCGAATTAAAGGGTTATATAACATTATATTTGAAAGGTACAAAATCAAAACATAAAAATTACGTTTACTCCAAAGTCTTTCCACTAAATTTAAAAGACTTCGTTACACTCCTGAATCAGCAAGCCATTCTTTTCCAATATCTGCAATCATTCCATCGATTCTAGTTCTAGAAAGACCTTGTTAGGATTAAGTTCTATCCTTCTATCCCAAAAAGTAGTCGCTAAATAAAATTTTCTGACAAAGCCTTCTACATCCACCATACAAGTCTTGAATGTAACCACCAGAAATAATGAAATTTGTGTGGCCCACTCAGAAGAATCATGACGTCAGTTTCAGCACTGAAAAAATAATGAGAAAATTCGCTGATTTTCCTACAATTTGGCGAAATTAGTTTTGGCGAATCAAGAAAATTCTAAAATTTGGTGAGAATTAATATGGGCGGATGGAAAAAAATCCAAATTTGACGAGTAGTAATTCCTTTCTTTAACGTAAGGCTTATATTAAACGAAAGCGACCCCACGCCTACAAGTTTTTTAAATTTCAGTATAATTTCAACGTGTAGGCAACGTGTAAGAACTCATTTAAAAATTTCATATCTTCATATCGCAAATCATATTGGAAAACAATATTGGACCCAAAAGATTTGGAGGATTTAGTTAAGACCGTGAAAAGAATTTCATAAGCTGAAATTCTCTAACCATAATTATCCCTATAATTAGTCCCACTAGTTCAAACGAAAGGTTAAACTTACATTTCGGCAAATATTTGTTCATGTACTCCTGTTTCGATGTCAATTCTTTCAAATTCGTTTCCAGTTTAGAATTCATATCTTTCTCTTGTTGCTGTAGCAACGCAATCACCGAAGCTATACTTTCCAATACTGATTTCTGGTTCTTTTGGTCATTGGCCAAAAATCTCATTTCGGCTTCCGTGACAATATTTTCAATACCGTTTAAACGGCGCTCTGATAAGCGTAATTTAGAAAGAGCATTTCGTTTAAGAATTGTCTCAGTGTAAGCCTCCATTGGAACGACCTGAAATGAAAGTTGAGATTTGAAAACCTTGGCATCATTTCTTAACTTTAAGTTTTACACACCCAAAGGATTTATTGCTTCCAAAAAGGGCGTCATGTGTCGCCGGTACGATACTATAAAAGGACCGATCCCGTATGATCAAAGTGGAATTTAAAAGATTAGCAAATGAATTTCATGGTTTTTTGCACACTAAACTTGAGTCAATATACGGAGATTGAGGTCCATATGGTTGACATTTTCAAAAGAGCCTGGGAAGTGCAGATAGTTCTTAAACGCGGTAAAACCACGGGAAACAAGTTTGGTGAAATTGAGTCGTTAATAATGCTAAGACAGTCGTGATGATCAAGATTAATATGTGAAGTTGAATGTAATAATTTTCTAAACAAAGAAACTGAAAGTGAAAAACGGTCATAGAGAAACATTTAGCGATCATGTAGGATATCGAGGCGTGAAATATTTCAATACCCTGACTGGACTAAATATTTTGGAAACGTAGCTTGGGATTAAGTTTGGTCATAGAGAAGGTAATCAGCCGAAATTTCCCGCTTCAATCAGCAGGCTATCATATATCCTAACTGACACACAACGTTGTTTCAACGTTTATCTAATATTCACAACGTTATATAAACGGCAAGACAACGTTGTGTGTCAGCTGGGATAGAACAAACTGATTTTCAGTCTTACCAATGGGTTACAGTATTGTTTATAGTATCTGGTGAGTTTAGCTTTATCTTCTTTCTTCAAATTCTTTTCCAGTTGTAAAACAATAGATGCTCTTAATAGTGAAGCCTCTGCAACCATACGGCTGTAATGAGTGGTGAATTTAGATGTAATGAGAGCCACAAAGACAGAGAAAATGATGAATGATACGAAAATGTGATATAAAGTGATCAATGTTTGAGCTTCAGTTTTTTTAACTTCGACAAAATATCCGAGCATTCCTTGACCGAATGAGGAGGTGTAAACGTGGTAGAACTAAAAAAAAGAAATTTGATCATTTTATAGTGATTAATATATTGTGGCTAACACTTTACAGTTTGGAGAATAGAGTTGTTCATAAGTTTTTCTTAGGTATTGGCGTAAATTGAACCTACTGATTTTATAAGTGTTGTCATAAAACGCGTGTATCTACATCTACATTTAGCGTTTATAAATATTTATTTCGAATTGGATGCACCAACTGAAAAAGTAGACTGCTAACATCCACTAACGGATTCATGTTCCTGATATACCTGCGATTTTGTAGAGATTTGCAATAGATCTTATCGGAATTTTTGATTTTTCTAAAAAAGCGATGCATTGTGGGATTTTTTCGGGGTATTACAATAGAAATCTCTTAGGAATTCCTCGAGGGAATTCTATTTAATACCCCCGAAACATTCCCACAATGCATCGCTTTTTTAGAAAAATCAAAAACTCCGATAAGGTCTATTAGTGAACGATAAGACTTACAATATTATTCATTCCAACAAGAGAGTTAGTATCATTCTTGAGATTCGTCCATTGTACTTTATGTTGTGTGTGTTCAGGGTCCAAGTTCTGAATCTCTGTCAACACTTCATTGTTCCCAAAGTTCAACCAAAAGACGGCCGTGAAAGGAATGTACAATTGGATGTAAAGCAACGAGACTTGGACAGTCGTTAACAAAACCAAACCTGAAATAAAATAGGTGAGAGTAAAAAAATCAGTATGAAAATTATTCATATTCAGTGACGAATTCAAGAAAGTTTTTAATTTTTACGAAGGTATTTATTTTTTACTATGTACAAGGGTTGAAACATAACAAGGATCACTATCCAACGGACTTTATATTGACAGGAGTCCAGGTCCTGAATCTCTGCCAAACCTTCTCTTGTTGAAAAGAATCTAAAACACTTACTTGAAATTTTCAGGAACACAGCAAAG
The DNA here is from genome assembly GCF_902728285.1 of Clytia hemisphaerica. Taxonomy (NCBI): domain Eukaryota; kingdom Metazoa; phylum Cnidaria; class Hydrozoa; order Leptothecata; family Clytiidae; genus Clytia; species Clytia hemisphaerica. The sequence continues at coordinate 2,655,704 of NW_027103414.1, forward strand.
AAACGGAAACGATTCAAGATCTTCAACACTCTCAAAAATGAGAAAATGATCCCAACACCAAAAATACATTTGTGAGCAATAAACAATGGTTTGGAATCAACCGTCATGGTTAGAATACGAGTTGCAATAATGGCGGCGAGAACAATGAGCATGAACCATTCATAGAGAAACCAGGTCTTTTCTTTGCTACCTAAACTTGGGACGGATCTTATACGCTCAGTTTCGGCTTCCAAATTTTCACGATCGTTCGGCCATGATGGATGACAATAACGATAATTTGAGCGAATCAGATGTTGACGCCACTCGACCCAGGCTGTATGATACTTCATAGCGTCCTTCTTTATCATGACATCCTAACAAAGAGAAGAAAAGCCATTCACATTATAAACATTGGTTTATTTGAAATCAAAGTTTTTATTTTAGATGGTAATCGAATAAACACATTCCAAATGTGCATTAGACCTGAAATTACTAAGATAATTTTCTCGGAAATTGCGTCATATGACGTCACCTTCACGCTAATATGGGGATAAAGGCCCTAAAATAAGTTTTTCTTAATTCCTTGTAGGGTTATCTCACCTTGTAGAAGAAATAGATAGCAAAAGCTACAACCAACAATTCAAAAGCTATTTTCCATCCTTGTGAAGACCAGGGCCGATAGTAAGTGTTATCATCACGGAACGTGTAAGCCAGGACAAGCCAACAGACCAGGTAGATAAGAGTGATGAACAGTTTTCGAACAGTATCCATACGACCAAACAGTTTCCATTTAATGTCTATAGCTTTTTGAATGACGGGATGCATGACCAGCTCTGTGTCATCATAAATGGTGATAATCTAAAGTCAAGAAATGGATAAAGATTCAAGTCAAGTACTATGTTATAAAGTCAAACTGCAACTAATACCGGGTGCACCAAAAAAAAGTACACAACTTTGTCGAGATATTGTGACCTTCAGGATTTAATTTTTTTGCTCATTCTTTTTTATTAGTCTAGGTAATGTTCTAGTTGGTGAGTTGGGGAGTTGGGGAGTTGGGGAGTTGCTAGTTTCGAGTTGGGAACTTCGTAAAACTTTACGGCGACCGAAAATTTTCTAATTTAAACTAATGTAGCCCAAAAGTACAAATTTCAAATTAGCCTGTACCAAACATATTATTGACTTTAAGATCATGAAAATGGTAAGGTGCTGGCTATCAAAGCCAAAATACTTAGTACTGTTATGTCATTGTCGTAATGCTGACAACATGACACGTTCTTGTAAAAATATTGAAAAAATCTTCAAATACAATGATTGTCAAACTAATTCCCCAAAAAATATTGATCATACTGCAAGTGCGAACACAGCCGGCGAGGCGACCTTTTTTCCGATGTGTTCTGAGAGTATGTTTCATCTAGAAATTTCGATCTGTTCTGATCTTGAAAATTAATCAGCTAGAAATAATGATGTGTTCTGACGAGACAGGGGTATATAATCAAGTCATCAAATGTGTTCTTGTTGTCTAGGTAACCCTAGAAAGCTTCAGAACACATCTTTTAAGGAGACAGGGGGTATAATCAAGAGAAAATTGACGTGATATTGTTGCCTAGTAACCCTAGAAAGTTTCAGAACACATCTTTCGTGGGGAAAAACAAATATCTTGCAAGTTTGTACGGAAGCCGAGAAGGGACATCCAAACTTTCTTTTTTTGTCGACTTTTTTTCTTTTTTTGCCGACTTTTTTTCTTTTTTTGCTGACTTTTTTTCTTTTTTTGTCAACTTTTTTTCTTTTTGTGAAAACTTTTTTTCTTTTTTTGCGGACTTTTTTTTCTTTTTTTGAAAACTTTTTTTCTTTTTTTGCGGACTTTTTTCTATTTTTTAAAAAAGGTTTTTTTTTAATTTAACTTTACTTTTCGAGACTGCTTTCGACGAGGGCAAATTTTTGATATTATGCTCCTAATAAAGTGAAGAATTAAAAAGAAAAAATTGCCCTTCGAATCTCCTGCAGTTTTCGAGTGAATCGATAATCAATAAGTGAATTTAGATAATCAATAGAACTTATCAAAAGTCCCCCCCTTAACGTTTTTTTCAAGGTCTGAGCTATAGCTTTCAGCTATCGGAGGCTACCAATGAATTCAGTGTGAAAAGTAGATAAAGAAAATGGGCTTATTTGTTAAGTTTCGACCATCTGGTGCCGAGAAATGGCATTTTGAAGGCGAAAATGGTGTTTTCCGATGACGTCAGCATTTTGCTGCTGGGAGCATTTTTTAGGAAAAATCTTTCTCACAGCTGGCGGCTGGATAGCTCTAATTAATTGGTATTGTTTGTTAACTTTTGATGTCTAGATGTCGACATATATTTTGGTTTAAGTATTGAAAATTATCGATATTTTCAGCTGAGTCAGTAGTTTCTCAGTATATATACACCTTAGATATGAATTATCTCGAGATCTAGACACTAACTCGGACACTAAAACATAACAAACCATGCCATTTTTAAACCCGGGGGTTTTTTGAAAAAAAGAAAAAAAAGTCCGCAAAAAAAAGGAAAAAATGTCGGCAAAAAAAGAAAAAAAGTCTTTAAATCAAAAAAAGAAAAAAAGTCGGCAAAAAAAGAAAAAAAGTCCGCAAAAAAAGAAAAAATGTCAGCAAAAAAGAAAAATAGTCAGCAAAAAAAGAAAAAATGTCGGCAAAAAAAGAAAAAAAGTCGACAAAAAAGAAAGTTTGGATGTCCCTTCTCGGCTTCCGTAAGTTTGGTGAACTATTTTTCTTAGATTTTAGAACACATCCAACCATAAAGTAGTAATAAGTTTAGGGAGACAAATAGTGCGATAAAGGTTTCCTAGAAATCATTTGTATAAGATTGAAAGGTCAATTGAAAGGTCAAAACATGTGGTCTCCTAGAAGATAAGAACACATATTTCTAAAAAATCTTTCCGCCGGCTGCTTCTGCAAGTGATGCTTATTGTATAAAAGGATATAAGTTGACAGTCACCTTAGCCTCAAAAAATTCTTAGAAAAATAATCACACTTTCTTTTGTCATTTTATCATTGGAATTGACACTTTTTAATAAAAATTTTGATCAAATTATAAAATACAATGGTTTTAAAGTCACTTTAATCAAGATTTATATTTATACTCAATGTGATGCAGGAAATATAAATGGATATGAATTGACAGTAGAAAATAGCTTTCCATGCTCTCAGCGCACGTGTTTAAGGCAAATAAGCATATTACAGGTGGTTTATGTATTATACGTATTATATGTGTTATATATTACTCTCATATTACATTTACTTTCAAAATCGTACTTTTGATGTATGTTATTCATTTTCGGTTAGCCGTTTTTTAAAAACTCCCCAACTCCCCAACTCGAAACTAGCAACTCCCTAACTCGCGACTAGAATAGTTTCCAAACTCTTTATTTATTGTATAGAGGATGCTCTATAAAATAAAAAAAGAATGAACAAAAAATTTATATTCTGAAGGTCACAATATCTCGACAAACCTGTATACTTTTTTTTGGTGCACCCGGTAGTCCGGGAGAATTCTGGGCTCGTCTTTTTATGAGACGTATTATTAAAAACAGCTATTAGGAAAAGTCGAATGAGAAATAAATATTTTGCAAAATTTCACCTGACGAAAGTATTTTACCTCAAGAGGACTTTTTTGTATCATTGCTGTTTTCCCTTTCGTGCTGTTCTCCAAATGTTTCAAATACATGTGACTCTGCTTCAGTGACATGTTGGTGACAACGAATTGATGTAGAGCACAGTATGCAACGTGTGGCATCTTTTCTAGCAAGTAACTTATGCACGAATTGCCTTCTGAATCGTATATCCCCGCTGGAGCACCAATGTCCAGAAGAAATTGAGCTGTTTCTGTACTACCTGTTGAAATTAGGACAAAGTAAAGAGATATTGTAAGACTTAAATACATCAATAGTTTTAGCTGAGCCTCTTTTTTTACCTAAGCGTTTTTTTTTATTAGAACCCAGTTTATAAGAACTTCAAGGCTGAAATTCGCCGAAAAATTAAGAACATCGTAAGAACATGCCCAGCCTCAGTTTTGAGAGTCAAATATTGTCCGAATTTTACCAATTTTAAGTGCTCTTTATTTTGCATGATATTGTCGATTTAGACTAGTCTGAAAAATTAAGAACGCATATTTAAGAACATTGTAGGCTGAAAATTGCTAAAAAAATAAACACATCCAGACTCAGCCAAATTTTAGGTAAAACGTAAAACGGCTTTTAAAGACACCAAAATGGCCCAAATCCATTGCTAAGAATCTATGAGCTTTTTAAAAAAATTTATAATTATCATAAGATTTTAAAGCAAGTATCTTAAAGTCAGAAGAAACATTGGCGATTCTCACGATTTTGGCCTTTGAGAATTTTCTGTACATAGTTAAAACTGCGGGATTTTAAGATTTAAAAATTATCAGTACAATTCTTTTCTGGTACTGTGATAACTTCCGCCTTAGAATTAGAACACAATACTTTTCCGAGATTTCATGGATTTGATTAGAAGCTGTCAGAGCCATAGATGGAGCTTGTTATGCTATGAAAAATCTGAAGTTTTTTTGTATGCATTGATAAAAAACGGTTTGGTTATCACAACGACGAATTTACCAAAAGCTGAAAATATTTGGGTCCTATCAAGTTTTAAAATAATTTCTTTATGGTTCGTCAGATTTTATGGAAGAATCCGCAAAGTAAAAGTTAATCTGAAAATATTTTGTTACGTTGGGGTTACGTTTTTTTCCTTTGACTTCCAGCCTGTTTTTTCGGCCGTTTTGTTTCGATTTTTCTCCCGTCACTTACCCACTGACTCCCCCAAAAGTCAACGCGGTCATATTTTGCACATGTGAAATATCAAATGTCGCAAATATTTCGATGCTCTCAACCAATCAAAATGCTTATATTTTTTTGGGTCGCAAATAATTTTACTCATAGCATTTTTCCACGCATCTGTACCTAGGGGGCTAAGGAGGTCTTTTTTGGGAAAGTTGACCCCCTGGATTTTTCTTATTTTTCAGGACCCCCTTAGGGTTTTTCTTCTCATTTTTTGGACCACCCTGGATTTTCCACCTCTTTTTATTGACCACCCTGAATTTTTAAACTGGAAAAACAAGACCTTCTGGATTTTTTATTTTCCTGATGATTCTCGACGTCACATCTCCTGAACATAAGGGGTATAGATACGTTGAAATGCTATGAGTAAAATTATTGCCGACCCAGAAAAAATATAAGCATTTTGATTGGTTGAAATAATTGCGATATCTGATATTTCACATGTGCAAAATATTCTGTAAAAAGCCCATTAAAAGAAAGCCCAATAATACCTTGCTCTGCAGCTAGAAAAAGAACAGTACGATTTTGTGCATCTCTCTGTGTTATGCTTCCATCAAATTTGATCAATAGTTTCATCGTTGCCAATGAGTTGTACTTGGCTGCATAATGCATTGGTGTTTGATGTTCTGAATCCGTCTCTAAATCAACTCGGGCTGTAATTAATCGAAGAAAAAAAATGAGTTTTCGATCCAATAAGGATCAAGAGTAATTTGAAAAAGAATTTTTTTTAAACTATATAATCGTATGTTGAATTTTTTCCTAAAGCTAGGGTATTTTTCTTAGCTCAAATTGCGAAATAGACCTTTTGCTAATCACAGTGTAGTACAGTGTAATGTTGAATAATTAAAAACTTCGGCATCAAAACAATGATAAGAATAAAATTAGTGCACTTGGAGTTTTTAATTGTTCAACATACACTTTTTTATATAAGAACAATTTTATAAGAACAATGAGGCTCAAAAATGCCAAAAAATAAGAACAATTTAAGAGCAGTGGAGAGGCTGAAGTTAGAGAGTTATAGCAAAAAGAATCACTGGTTTATAAAATCCTCTAAATAGTAAAGTAAATAGCCAAAACTTGTTTTTTACCTTAGAAAAAATAAAAACAAAATAAGAACAATTCAAGGCTCAAAGTGCCAAAAAATTAAGAACAGCCGAGCCTCAGCAAAAATTTACTGGTTCTTATAAAAAAATCGTATCGTGATTAGCAAAGGTCTATTAATTCTTAGTCTTGCTAACACCTATGCAATTTGATTATACTTCGGAATGCATTCGCAAAATTAATTCTAAATTGACTTCCTTCCTTCCTTTAGATCATTAGCACGGTGAAAACGATATCATCCAGCATATCAAGCCGTTATCAGTAAAATCTATTTGAAAAATTCACTCTTAAAAGGAGTTTCACAACCGCCAACCACTATATGATCTATATCTTAAAAATAAAGATATCTTGATGAAAATTTCTACTAAGCAGTCGCTTCATTTTTCTGTTTTCTAAATTTGCTGCTTTTACATTTTACGTTATATCTTAAAAATTCAATAGATTGAGAGTAGTGTTAGGAAAAGTTACTATCAAAAATTGCAATTTGAACATTGTAAAATTAAAAAGAGAAATGACAAAAATTGCAAAAAAAAAAGTATATTCTTACCGCCACTAAGACAAAGAATTTTTGCAATTTCCACAGAGTTGATTGCAGCTGCCAAATGCAAAGGTGTGCGGCCCCATTTATCAGCCTTGTTAACATCAGCATTATTACGAACAATAAAGGACACGACGTCAGGGTGCCAGTCACGTACCATGGCGTGAAGGGCGGTTTGACCATACTCATCTGCGGCATTAATATCAACACCAGAGTTTATCAAAGATTGTAGAAATGCTAAATCGATTTCCGTTTTATCGTGCTGGTCAGTAAAGGTCCAAAGATATGTTAGCAAACCAAATTCCAAAGATTTGAATGACGGATCAGGAATAACTGATAATTTCGCTGGTTTATTGGCATCCAGATATGATAATCTTGCTTTGGTAATGAACGTTGGTCCAATACGGTATTTACCAGCTGTATCATAGCGTCGAGTACGCTTAAAGCGTGTATTGACATCTTGGATTTCTTGTTTGGAACTCATTAGTAGTACTGATTTAATATCGTTCTTAAGTTTATAAGACGGTTTAACAGAGGTTTGTTTTAAGATTGATTTCTTAGTGTTGTCCTCTCTCTTGTCAGGTGACTCTTCAGATGGTGTGTGACCGTTTAGACTTGACGTAGGTCTCGAAACAAGAGAACGACTCGATTTATGAGATTGAGGTATACTTAATACACTAATCGCATCTTCGACATCTATTTCATAAATAGAATTACTCTCGTCTTCAATAGCTGCTGGATTTCCAACCACAGTCGAAGCTTCTATATCATGTTGAACAGGTGACGGTGACGACGATTTAATACTGCCACCACCACGTAATTTTTTCATCATATCCATCACACGTCTCTCTTTCTACTCAAATCAATGTTATAGCAACTTAACCTTTTGTTATTGTTTTGTGCCCATTTAACAACCAGATAATTACTTTATGAATGTTTTTCCAGAAAAAATCAAAACACTCAATTCTCTAAAGGAAATCCAATTATTACTAAATTCAAAAAAATATTGTTATGGAAATATCTCTTTTACAAAACTAAAACATGTAACATTTTTTTCAGACCACCTCAACTTCGCATAACTCTCTCTACTTAACCAAATTTGACAACAACTTTCAGATTTTCTTTTGATAGCAAGCTGTATGGAAGTCAGCAATTTTTTTTCCATACACTTATATCACATATTATAGCAATTTCGATAAAACCTATCAGTAAAGAATTACTCTCCTCCGGAGTTAAGGAGAGGAAAATCACCATTACGTTAACAACGTCTGTACGGTGGAGTACATTCTAAATTATAGTATATTGATTGCAGCTAAAAGGGAATCAAATTAACTCATTACATTTAAATGTCATTTTTCGTTATCTGGGCGCTATCATGCATAGCAAACCGGTTACACGTTTTTTTATAAGAACATCAAAAATTTCTTAAGCCTGTTTAGCTTGTTGAGTTTTAAGCCTAAAATTGTTCTTAATACATTCTTAATTTCGCCATTTGTTGAGTACTTTTGTCCAAATTTTAATTTTAAATCTTAATTTTAAAATTTCAATTTTAATTTTAATTTTAATTTTAAATTTTATTTTTCGAGTAACGTAACTCTAAAACAAAATTTTAAAAAAATATTTCGAGTTACAAAACAACACTAAAAACTTTTTCGAGTTAAAAAGCCCATTTATGACGTCATAATTTGAGACTTGTGACGTAACATTCGTCGTAACTCGGGTTTTTGTAACTCGGGTTTTTGTAACTCGAGTTTTTGTAACTTGGGTTTTCCGGGCCTCTGTTTTCACACATCCCTTTAGAGCTTTAGCGTGGAGTGCAGAAAAAAATCACAATCTGATCTCATGTTAGTAAAAACATGATCGCCTTTGCCGAAGACTCATTCTAAAGTCGTATTTTAAAGGCAATAATAATTATATTTTGTTATGAAAGGCAAAAATAATAACATCTATGTTATTCCCAAGAGCAATTAAAAATAACAAACTCTTTCTCTTTGCTTTGATCAATCCGTTGCTTTGATTTGAACGCGTTATTTTATGGTAGTATTATGCGGCCATGTTCCTTTTGTACTCAACTCTGTGTGGTAAAAGTTCTATGTGATCGCACATCTAAAATACTAAAATAGAACCAAGACAGATTGCACTGACTGGTCTGAGCTACTTCATAATTTTAGATCCCATACTACTTCACACAGAGTTGAATACAATTGGTTCCGTGGTAGCATTATGCGGCCATGTGCCTTTTGTACTCAACTCTGAAATCTATTGGAATTAAGTTATGATGAATAACAATCAGAATAACAAAATGCTCTTTAGAATATTGTTTTACCACAAAACATTTCTAAAATTTGCTGTTATAATTAATCCAATTGAAAAAATATCATCATTTTACAATTACTAGGTCTAAAGCCATAAAACCAAACCTACATTCTGGGGGCTATAACGAAAATGGGAGTCAACTTCAAGGACATAAAAAATTAGCCTATCTATCAAAAGTAATGAAACTAACCCCTGGGAAAATATTTTGGGTGTTCAAAATTTCGTTGAAAACCTTCAAAAAATTTTAAAATTCAAATCTACATCTTTCAGGTCTGATTCAAATTTCACCTACATTCTCGGGGTCAGGTGCTGTAGATGCGATAAAACGAGCCGCAACGAGATTTGTTTGCGATCAGACGTCTGTATAAAAGTGTATAGTGAAAAGTCGTTGAACGGAGGTTACATCACGCCTGAAACTCTGGCTACGATACAGCCAATTGAAAACAAGACAAAACCAATCGACATATGATCTGTGAACTACCGCACACTTATGACTAGCTTTCCAAAACCAGAAAACAAGACCTTTGGTATTTGCAATACTCTTTGCATACCATAAGGATATAAGAGATAGCAAGATAGATGCTGAATGGACCTACCTGATGATGAAAGTTAAATTGCAATGAGGAGAAAAATGAAAACAATCAGTCAGAAAATATAGCGATTAGCAAAAATGCATAACGCATTAGATTCATCATGGATTGTTGATGGGGGGAGAGAGAAGAGGAGTAGGGAAAAAAGAAATAGAAAGTCCTGTTTTCAAAAATCAGTTTTATTGGTGGCTCCACGCTAAGTGAGGGAGACCTTTAATCTCGGTGTTTTCTCCATACGATACGATTGCCCGATCGGAATTAAAGTCCAGGAAACCGGGAAATTATTTCCCGCGTAAATTCTTGCATCAGCCGTTTTATCTCCTTCATATTACGCCATGCAATATATCATCAGGCAGAATTTGCCGTACATTTTTGTTAGCTCCGTAGTAATTAGCGCACCTATTTCATGAATTTTCTAAATAAAGGACATGATTGGAAGCCTCCTGAAAGTGACTCGCTGAATGCGTCTACAGAATGATTCTTCAAATTTAAATTTATGGTTCTTCATTTACATTATTCCATTCAAACTACCAAACTTTTGGAAGCTGCTGAAAACAAACTTTTTGAATCACTCTTGAGGTAAACATTTGAAAGATTGTGTTTCCACAAGAAAGATGAAAGAAGAAGGATTCAATTCAATATCTGCGATAATGGATAACAAACAGTATGTCCCAACCAAGATCACTCACTACATATGGCAACGAAACCAATGTAGTAATTTCCAGATCAAGTTTATCATGACTTTACAATTACAGATTTGGTGGGCGTAAAGAACATCTCTGTCGGAACATGTCCACCTAAAGTCTATCCAGATATAATTGGCAGTGGAGACAAGAATGCCTGTAACTTTTGATAGTCCGATGTAATTGCGAAAATTTTTTTGCTTGTTTTAGAGAATCAAAAGCACTACGTATTTGAATGTATTTTTTGTTGAAAAGAGCTTTTTCTAATCATGCTACAACGTTCATTTTTACACCAGTGGTAGTTCAACCTTAGGTTAAGAAGGTTGTCAAATTTTAAAGCCGTGGAAACTTAAAGGGCTGAATTATCTTTCCAACGATATAAATTGATACATTATACGATAAATACAACATAAATAAATAATTCATAAAAAAAATATTTTTTCTGTTGTTGTTTCGTTGTCGATTCGGGTTTTTTTGAAGGCTGATTTACAATTTATGGTATGTGTTGTGGGCAATGTTCGCAAAGTTCCGAATCCCAAATGCAATATAGACTGGTGCTGAAAGATAAAGGTTGATTCACTGTTGATTCACATTTAATCATTGCCCCCGCGCAAAGTTATATCCATCCTCTTTGATGGAAGTTCTTCAGGAAGGTGGTACCTTTTAGATTGGGCTTTTTCAGAAAAAATTGAATATGGGGGGGGGGGGTGGAGGATATAACAAGTGATTTATATTTAGTGATTTATCCCCGGACAACCCAAATTACCCCCGGATAGGGCAAATTTACTCCCCGGACAAGGCAAATTTTGATGATTTTTAGCTACCCCCGGACAATTTATCCTCCACCCCCCATGTACAGGCATTTTCTGGAAGAGCCCATTCTATTTTTTTCAGCGGAAGGGGGGGGTCGTTTTGGAAAGATCTTCAAAGTTTGATAAACACCAGGTGGGGGTATTGTACCTCTAAAACCCCAGAATAAGAGTTTTATAGACTAATATCAGACAAAATAAGGAACCCTTCTTTTGACAGCTGAATACATTTTCAAAAGTTAATGAACAGGGCGGGGGTCCTAAATAAGGTCCGGAGGGACCTTTCGAAAAATCAAAAAATGAAAACCTAAGAATACAAGTCTTACCATCTATGTCTAAAAACATCTTGATCTTTGCTTTCCACATTATCATCCAAAACGAAAACGTTAGGAAGCTCCATTTTGGGCTGACTTTCATTTTCCATTGGGTAACCATCGACCACCAAAGATAAAGCCAAGACGGCGAAAATGATAACTGTTGTAGACTTCATACTGGAAAAAGAATGAATGAAATTTAAATTTTGAAAAGTGCTCGATAAAAAATTAGACTGTAATGCCTTTTCAATAGCGCACCGCGCTGAATCTAAAAATAGATTTTATTTTTGACATAATCATTACTCTCGATGTATTTGTACGAGTTCCAATCCCATCAACCTTTGCGTTAATCTCTTTTGCATGTTAATTGCATCGTTTGACAAAAGATATATAACAGCTTGCACGTATTTTTAACTGAGCCGCGTTGAATTGTGGGATTACAACTCGTACAAATGTCAAAAAAAGTGAAAAGTAATAATTATGACGTATGCATTGCGGAGCGCTAGTCGCCTTTTGAATGATCTCCCAAAGGCTATTCGGGAAGAAGTTGATTCTATTAAATTTCGCAGTTCTTTGAAATTTTTATTGATACAATTAATAATACTCGGGCTAGTTGTCTATGAACTGAGTGTAAAGTTGATTTGAAGAAGAAAAATAAGGCAGAAACCTACCTTTCTGTTTGTAGATATCCCTCAAAGAAAATTGCTGAATAACAAAATCTGCTGTGCGTTACTTCATTTATTCATTTGATTTATGACGTCATTTTTACTGCGGAATAGTCACCAATGTTCAATACAAAACAATAGTTTTTCGCCCGTTTCAGAAAGAAAAGTTTACTCCTTGGAAAAGTAAAAACTTAAGCTATTGTGTCTCATTCGATTTAGAACTCATTAGCATAAGAAAAGAGCTTTTTTCTCAAAGACATACAACTATCTATTAACAATAGGTTTAACGCTTTAATTTTTGAAAGAAAATTCAATTTTAGAAATTAGCTGTTATTATTCCAACTATACACGTTAAAGTAACGACAAAAAGATTTCATTTTTTTCCATGCGCGTATTTGATTTTTCCATGCGTATTTGTTTTGAGCACGAATTTCAACCATAGTCAAAAGATCAGTTATGAGATTTGAAGATAAAAACTTTTGTTTTGAGTTCCTTTACACTGTCTTTAAAAGTTGTTTGTGAATTTATTCTATCAAGAGTAATTAGCAATCTAATTACAAAAAAGATATTATGAACCTGAAAAAGACATAAATAAAGCGTGATATTACCCTAAAAAAGTGCTTAGTTTCGATGGGTAATTAACCTTCAATTTTTTTTTAATTATCTGCAAAAGATTGAACTATCTTAAGATTTTTTTCAAAATGTCTTTTCTTCGCCGAAAATAAGGTCCTCAAAGTTAAAATACTTGTCTTCGCAAAGTGTCTTAATTTTCTTCTTCGTTAAGTTTTTTCAATGCAATTTTTGAATTCTCAGATTCAGGAATAGTTGACCCAACAGAAAAAGTATAACATGCCATAGTTTTGTTCATTACATCAGTCAGAAAAATACATTTTATACACGATAACTATGAAAAATTCACTATGGTCAGAGCGCTTAAAGTCGTCGTAGAAAGGGCCGTCTCAGAAAGGTCCGTCATAAGAAGAGCCATGATTTACCAGGTTTGGTCTTTCCATGATTATTTATTTTGAGCATGCCTTTTCCCTTTTTGTGAGGACCTTGACAATTTAGGAGATTAGGGTCGGAGTCAAGAAGGCCGTCGTAGAGGGACATAATTTACAATTTTACCTTAATCCGGCGTTAATTTTTACTCGACTGCTAAATTATCAACATTTTATGATGAAAGATGAAAATAAATATTAGATAATTTCTAAAATTTCTAAAATTTTACAATACAAAAATTACAAAAAATTTTCAATCATTACTGTACATATGATTAGTGCATAAGCACTGAACTCTGAGTGATGTACTTTTTAGGTTTTTAATGGAAAACAGCTTTCAAAATATTGATATATGGCTCTGGTTCTTTAACTAATCGAGCAGTTTTATGGCATTGATTTACCACACTTTTTTATAAAATTTTGCTTGCCATTTTTTGTAATTTACACCTCTTTTACTAATTTTAAACCAGCATGTTTTAAAGATTTTGTTTTTAATAGGTAATTACCATATAACGATTCTTCATTACATGCTCTTTTTTCCTTTTGTGAAAGTATCATGGCGACACATGCTTTCATTTTTAAACATCGCGAGTCGAAACAAGTTCGAGTCGAGACAATACAATCCTTGCAATTCAGATTTTTCTGCCTTGCTTTTTTATTCCGAGGAAAAAAGTTTTCTTCATTAAATTGGTTGTGATCATTCAATTCCCATAAGAGACTTAACCCTATTCAAACTAGGCTTTTAGGGGCGGTTCAGAACTAGGGGGGGGCTTTTCCTGTACCACCCCTTAACTTTTGATCTGGTGGGTCTTTTTGGATGAAATTTGGCAGACAAGATCCTTGTGACGTAAGGTAACTTTTGACTAAAAATTTTTTTGATGACGTCACTTATCATGCCCAAAGTGAGCAAAAACCGAAAATTTCCTTTGTTCTTATAAATAGCTATTGTATTCTAACAAAGACTTTAGAAAAAAGTTGCCTGAGTTTAAAATGCTTATTTTATCCTAAATATTCAATAAATTACGGTTTAAACGATATATTTGACAATGAAAATAAATTTGTATTGGAAAAGTGTCAATTTTTGTGACACCTTACTGTCAGAAATGTCATCATGCTCAAGGTGTGATAATATTTAGGTGTCAATTTTTTTTTTATTTTGAAGCTAAATAAAAGTTAAGAATTTACAGAAAATTTCACGGCAAAAGCTCTATTATTTCAGGAGCTATTAGCAATAGTTTGACCTCCGAACAGAAAGAGCCCCCCCCCTAGTACGAATAGGGTTAAAATTTTCCTGAGAGTCTCTTATAATTCCTTGGTTCGTCCACCCCCCTGTATGGAAATAAAATGGAATGGCCCATTCAATGTCCTCTAACGTAAAACGTCTCATTGGTCCAGCGCCCAGCAGAATGGACCTTTAAAAAGCAACTGATCGAAAAGATTTTGTCTTTGTCGGGGCCTGTGCGCGCAATAAATTAACAAGTCCAGGCTAAACCAACCGCCGATCTAGAATTTTTGCCCCGCCTACCCGCGCGATGTTTGACCTATGTTTTGGATTGAATTGGTAGTAGAGTCAAATTTCCCGGTTAGATTAAAGTGTTGTTTCAGGTAGGGTTAGGGCTAGGGTTGGGGATGGGAGTTAACCCCTGGTTAGGGTTTTAGCCAATGAAGTAGAAGCCGAAGGCTAGAAGTCAATCTCTTTGGTAGGATTTGAAGCCAACAAATCCTACCAAAGTTGCGCGGCCTTGAGCGGCTCGCCTGGTTTTTACACAAATGACAGATTGAAACTAAAATTTACCGCCAAATTTCGAAAAAAATATCAATCGTAAACAAAGGAATTGCTAGATTCAATCTGTCGTCAAAAATACAACGCATTTTTTAAGGCTTCACTTTTTCTTGCCTGAGAAAGGTTAGAGATTCTACTCTAGCCCTTCGGGCTTCAAACTCAATGGTTTTAGCCCCCGGCTAGCGTTTGGAGTAAATACCATGTTTATAAGGAACTTTGAACTCCCTTATGCAGTTGTGACTAGATGGCCGCGTGGTTAAGGCGCTGGCGTTCTAATCATAGGTGCTTTGTATATAGTGGGTTCGAATCCCATCAGCGGCAAAAGTTTCGAAATTTCGGGAAATGCATCAAAAACTTTCAAAACAATACAAAGCAATACAAAGAAAGTGTCAAAAATAGAAGCTCAGATTGGAGGATGGGAATAAGGAATTTTTTTTGCGTCACTTAAGGAACCCGGTACGAACGATATTCGGTTATTGCCACGTCAGCTGGACCTTCACGCCACTCCGGCTTCTTGTCTTCCATTAGCAAACAATAAATATTTTTGTTAGAATATAAAGTCTATAATTTCCGTGGATAGCCATCTACCGGGTCTCTCAGAAAAAATCGCCCCATTTTGAAACAATTCTTCTGGAGTTCTATTAACTCTTAAAGAGTCAATCCTTTTGCAATGGAAGGATAAACTTAAATCTTGAGGGGTCATTTGTGAAATGCGGTCAGCTAGGGGGCCGTCCATAGTACGTACACACTAAAGGGAAGAGGGGGTCTTCTCAAAAGCATATACTTGCGTACAGGGGGAGGGGAGGGAAATTTTTCATAGCCCTCTTCTGCTTGTTTTTTTTGTCGACTTTTACGCTTCTTATACACATCAAAAAAAGAAAAAAGTTTTTTAATGAGCATTGAGTGGGGGGTCGAATGAAAAAGAAATGGGGGCGTACGGGGTTTGTGATTTCCGAAATACCGAATAATTTTGCTAAAATTTCCGATATTCCGTAAAAAATTCTTGCAATTCCGATACCGACTTTTTTGGGTATTTTTCCTCGTTTTGACTAATTTTTCATCAAATTTGATTTTTCATGTATGAATTCCGAAAAACTTTATAATACCGAAATTCCAAAACAAAAGCTCATGGATTTCCGATACCGAAACAATTTCAGCATTCCGAAATACCGAAGGAGTTTTGCGGGAATTTTGCCCGATTTCCGCAATTCTGAAGAAAAAAGGGTTAATTTCGGCGATTCCGAAATATCGTAAGCCCCTCACAAAGAACATCTCAACAAAAAATTGAGTAATTCAGCTAAGAACATTGATGTATGCTTATAAATAGTGATTCTTATAGATAAAGATGCATTTTTTGAGCTGAAAAATTCGTTTTTTACAAAAATCAGCTTGAGCCATCTGTTACCTACTTTCATGCAAAAATTAGAAAAAATTAATGATCCAATTTTTCACAAAGTCCAAAAAACCCGTTTTTTTTTTGAAAATCGGGTTTCATCACATTTGAGGGTTTATAGTTATGCATCTTTGTGCAAAAAATCATAAAGAATGAAAGAGCCAATCTCGAGAAAAGTTGGTAACGAACGGACGGACGAACGAACGGACAAAGGTTAATTTATAGAACCTCCACCGGCGTAGGTCCAAAAAACCCAATTAATTCTGAAAAAAACGGCGATTACCGGCATTTTTGGCAGGATAAAAATTTGCCATGTTTTGGGCATTGCTAATACGCATCTTTGTACAAAAGATCAGAAAAAACTAAGGATAAAATCTCAAGAAAATCCCTAAAAACCGGTTTTTCCGGCCAGTTTTTTTCGGCTGGAAAAGTATGTTTATTGAAATTCTGGCTCTGTCACATTTTAGGTATTGCTATTTTGCATCAGTGTGCAAAATTTCATGAAAAAATATAAAGTAAAACTCGAGAAATTCAAGAAAAACCTGTTCTTCCGGCGATTCTCTGCTGTTCCGTCGAACGTGTTTGATGGTGGGCATTGTTATCGATAATAATTTTGTGTGAAAAAACAAAGAAATATCAGGAAAAAGTCCAATGAAAATCTGCAAAAACGGCGATTTTCGGCATATTTCCGGCATTTTCGGCCAGAAAAGAATTTTTCTTATAAAAATAGGACTCAGCCATGTTTTGAGCATTGCTAATACGCATCTTTGTGCTAAAAATCAGGAAAAAACTAATGATGATATCTCGAGAAAAATGCCAAAAATGCCGGTTTTTCAGGCATATTTCCGGGAATTTCAGCCGGTTTTTTCGAAAATCGGGCTCGGGTTACATTTCGGGCATCATAATTTTGCACCTTTGTGCCAAAAATCAGAAAAAACTAATGAGCCAATCTCGAGAAAAGCTGGTAACAGACGGACTAAAGGACCTCAGAGGTAGGGGGTCATGTACGTACGCAAGAATTTTCCAAATATTTGACACCCCATCCCCCCTTGTACGAGAAAAATATAAATGACGTCATTCAAACAATAGACATACGCTTTTGCTAAACCCCCCTCTCCCCCCTTCACTGCGTACGTACTATATGGATGGCCCCTAGGTCCAAAAAATGAAATTCATTTACTTCTTGAATTCCACAAAGATGATTGCTTCATTCATATTCCCATTAAATTTCGAGGTATAGTTGATGCTCTGTAATTCGAAAATCTACTATTCGATGGAAATCCAATGGATCTTAAATCAAATCAGAGAGCGTCAACTGTCGGTCAACTGTATATAATTTTATTTTATTTATGCAAGCAAAAACTAAAAATACCCCTTCACTTTTGACAGTAGAATCACATCAAATATCTTTATGTCACAGAGCGAGCTCAAATGCCAAAATATAACACTCTTGTCGAAAAATAGAAATGGACAACTATAGAACGAAGCTAAAGTAAGTCTTTCGGATTCACCGTAAAACACAATAGCGAGTTTTTTTTGCGTTGACTTCATTTACCGTTGCCCTCGATATCGTTCGATACATAAACTCGCTATCATACCAGTGAGTGTGGCTAAAGTCATAATTTATCCAATGTTCAGGCTATTAAAATCAAAACCAAAGCCACTATGCAAAAAGAACGAATCAACATTACTGTAAAAATTGGGTGTTGATGCCATAAGAAATTCCAGAATCGAAGAGCTCACCAATTTTTTGTCAAACTATCTTGCAGAGTGCAATGATAATTGTTAATAGACACGTTTTTTTTATAAGAACA
Source organism: Clytia hemisphaerica (assembly GCF_902728285.1). Taxonomy (NCBI): domain Eukaryota; kingdom Metazoa; phylum Cnidaria; class Hydrozoa; order Leptothecata; family Clytiidae; genus Clytia; species Clytia hemisphaerica. The sequence continues at coordinate 2,673,538 of NW_027103414.1, forward strand.
TCCAAACTTTTTGAAGCCTCCGGATGTTCTTAAAACTTTTTGAGTCTCAAGCCTAAAAATGTTCTTAACATTTTCTTATTTTCACCATTTTTTTAGCACTTTTGCCCAATGCAAGAAACCGGCTGTTTTAGGATCGGCAAAGCCTTAAAATGTTCTTAACTTGTTCTCAACATTTCGGCCATCGAAGCCTTATGTTCATATATAGTTTGTTCTTATAAAAATAACGTTTAGTACCTCTGCTTGAAAATTAATCAAGATCGAGTCTGTTAAGTCTATCACATGGCGTACTAAAGTTACTTTAGAACACCATGGTCTATCACAATAATATGTTAAGAATTCTTTTTTAGCCATACTTTGACCACAATACAAGCAGCTATTAATACCACAGCTACAATACAACCGACTATCAAAGGTGAATGTAAATGTAATTTGCCATCACTGGATTTAACCAGTTTATCAATGTCATGGTTAGCGGAGTTTAACGTTGTAATGTTTAATGAATTACTGGTTAAGTTAGTATTAGTGTTATTAGGTGATGAAGATTTCAGATTAGTCTGATTTGAGATACTTCGTGATGTTTTCAATCGATGATGATGAGGTCCTGGTGATGGTTTAACTGATGGTTGATGGTGTATTCGATTATCGTTAGTGACAATTTTAGTGGTGACTGAGAGAGATGTTGGTGTTAATTTAATAGTAGTCGTGGTAAGAGATGTCGTGGTTATTGGTGAACGAGTATCTGTTAAGGAATAGTTTTTCGATATATACTTTAAAGGCTGATCTCGTATGTAAGTTTAGATTTGGTATTTTTCAAACTAGAGTTCATAGCGACATGTGAGTGAAGGTAGAGAGTCTATCACCATATTTCCCTAACACCCTGCCTGGGGAAGAGCTTGGGAGTTCATAGAAACCAAAACAGCCTCTTTAGGTTGTAAAGAAATTCTCTCGTTCTCATAAAACTTGTTATAGTAGAATGCATCAAGACACATTGGCCCTTCTGATATCTGTTCACTCTTTAATAAAATAAGGCTTATACTAGAACAGTGAAAAAGACTTCATAATATTCACTGTCGATTCCAAATTTAAAGGTTTTATTTTTACATAAGTGTTCCCGTTTCATATCAGACACATGTTTCATATCAGGACAGTGTCTTTCAAAAAGTAAGCAAAAAGTTGTTGTTCTTTTCCTCTTTCTGACCAATCTTGCTCCACATATGTGTCAATCCAATGTGAAAAAGCTTGTGGGTTAAAATTGACAAATAAGCAAGCGATATCACTCTTATTTAAAAACAAAACCTTTAAAATTAATTCAGTTTTTGAGTCGTACCTTCGCAAGTCTTTTTGTCATCCTTTAGAATCCAACCAATCGGGCACGAGCAAAGGAAACTCCCTTTCGTATTGATACAAGCATGTGAACAACCTCCATTCAAGACAAGACATTCATCATGATCTACAGATTTAAAAAAAAAGATGTTGTTTGTGGTTTAATCAAATGAGCTCTCGAAATATTTGGTCTTTTTTTTGACCTGTTTGACTAATCAGCGCGACAGAATTTTCTTTGAATAATAGAAATCTTGCAGGGCGATGAGACACTCCTCTATATACCCCCCCCCCATTTTTAAATCTTCATCCACTTTATTTGGATGACCCCAGCGGATTTTTTTCAAAGGGGCACCGTGGGTGCAAAAAGACGCCTTTAATTACTAATTTCGGCGCTCCTTTGCTCTTTTACACCTTAGATGTGAGAGTGTTCGGCCAAAAAGAGAGAAAATTTCGTGCTCGCTTCACTCGAGTTATTTTTTAAAAAATATTTACTTTTCATAGGGGGCGCCAAAATCAAAATCTTCTGAAATTGCATCCCCAGTTTGCCCGAATTTTAGTCGACCCACCACGCTACTGGATGAGACACTTCTCTATACACCCCCGCTCCTCCAATTTTTAAATCTTCATCCACTTTATTTGAAATGATATCCAAATGCTTTGAAGATTTTTAGCCTGCAAAAGCCTTTTATAGTCATAAATGAAACCTCTTATTTCATGGCAAAGCTATTTAAGTTATGAAAATGTAATATCAAAATATTTCCAAAGGAAATAAGTTTGGTCGACAATTAGTCGGATTTACCTTCGCAAGTCTTTTTATCATCTTTCAGAATCCAACCAATCGGGCACGAGCAAAGGAAACTCCCTTTCGTATTGATACAAGCATGTGAACATCCTCCATTCGAGACTAGACATTCATTGTGATCTACAGATTTAAAAAAAAGATGTTGTTTGTAATGGTTTAGTCAACTGAGCTCTCAAATTGGTCTTAAAGATTTTCTTATTTTGGGATCTTTTCATCGTGATTTTCTCAACTATATTAATCTGATGGCTGTCAACGGAGCCGGGAGTGAAGAAGTCTATTCCCTTTTCTATTTGTGCTAGATCTGGAAGGTCGAATGTAGCAGGTCGAATGCTGAGGTGGAGCCCCAAGGGGAGGGGTACTTAGGCAAAAATGGGTGCTGGGTATGTGCGGACGGTAAGGGTCGGTTTTTTCACATTTCAAAGTCTCTCTAAGGGTCGGAAAAATCACGATTTTACTAAATTTTTAATTTAAAGTGAAAAAATTGTAAAAAAGTCTCTCTATAAAGGGTACCAATTTTTAATTTTTTCAAAAGTCGAAGAAAACTTTTTTAAAAAGAGTCTCTCTAAGGGTCACCTTTTCACCAAAAATCAGTCTCTCTAAGGGTCGGTTTTCGGAGGTCCCGTCCACACAGACCCCTTATCCGCCAACCCTAGTACCCCCCCCCCCCGGTGGAGCACCGCATCTACTCTCAGCTCTCAGTAACTTATCGCCTAGATCAAATTACCCAAACTAAGCTACTCACCCGCTCAATTGGCGGTGACCGGGGATCGAACCCACAATCCTTAGATTGTAAGGCGAATGCTCTACCGACTAAGCTACGCGGCCAATTCTTACAAAGAAAAGTAGATTCATTGTATGTACATCACGGACCAAATAGTTGATTGGTTGTAAGTAATGTAAAATTAGACGGTTTGAGCCACTCCCATATACGTCTCTCCTATATTTTTTTAAATCTTTCTTATCCATTTGATTTAAATTTGACGGTTTTAGACTTTTGTCCTACAAAGTCCTCTTATAGTTCAAAATTAAACCCCTAACTTACTAAAATTGAAATCCTAAATTAATTTAATCTTCATTCACATTCAACAACTTGTAGCTTGAATATCTATTTCTAAGTTTTTTCTTTAACCCTTTAAGTGCCACGGTCATTTTTTTCTAAGTTTTTTAAAGAAAATCGCTAGTTCAAACTTTAAAGGCCTATATCTCCGGATCTAGAAGGAGTTAGAAGCTCGTTTATAGCTCGTTGGACCTGCCTGAATGATAGAAAGGAGCCCAATGGTAAAACTTCAAACTAATTCGCTGGAGGGCAGAATCAAGTAAAGCAGGGCTAAATTTAGAGGTTCTTGGATCACTCGTTGACCAAAAATGGTCAAAAAAAGGTCGAAATCTTAAAAAAGTGGATTTTTATCAAATTATTGGGATGCATACCGTCAAACAATTTGGCCACACGTTTCTGACTCTTCTTATCATTATTATCATAATTGTTCAAATAACAGAGAGATTCGAATCGTAATCGTAGAGAGTTTAGAGAGGTTTTCTACCTGACAAGAACTGACGGTGACAGTAAGTTAAAATTATAGAAATTTGAATAAACGAGAGTTGACTGCAATTCTTTATAATCTGAAATCACTCCCCTTCATTACATGTTGGAAATTGACTTTGATTTTATCCTCATTCGAAATTCGAGTGCAAAAATTGCACTTCAAAACGATCTCCAGTGGGTTTTTAAGCTTTGAGCAATAGAATTTCTACCCCCATTGGGATTTCGAAAGAATAAATTTTTGTGCCCTCTGTGGTAAAAAGTTCCAACGGGGCTGTGAGGCAGGGGTATGGTGTGGAGGGTAACTATAGCGTTGTTCCCCTTACTTTTGATTTAATTCGTGACGTCACAAACCATTACTTTCGGCATCCGGTTAGAACATACGTTTGAAAACAAGATGGCCGTTGTATTGAATCTGTTTCTATATTTGTCAAACTTGGTTTTCGTAAATGTTTTTATGAGCGTATTAATATGAAAAAAATAAAAAATAACTGGAGGATCCCTTTAAACTGAGTGAAGTTTAATCATGAAGGAATCAAGTAGAGTTGTTCGAAGCAATTTAAACTCCAGAACTCCTTTATGGAAATAAAACACGCAGATCTGCTGGCATTTTTTTAGAGGAATGACGAAAGCCGGGTGAGATTTTTGGGATGCATACCGTCAAACAATTTTGCCACACGTTTCTGACTCTTCTTATCATTATTATCATAATTGTTCAAATAACAGAGAGATTCGAATCGTAATCGTAGAGAGTTTTGAGAGGTTTTCTACCTGACAAGAACTGACGGTGACAGTAAGTTAAAATTATAAAAATTCGAATAAACGAGAGTTGACTGCAATAGACCTTATCGAAGTTTTTGATTTTTCTAAAAAAGCGATGCATTGTGGGATTGTTTCGAGTGTATTACAATAGAATTCTCTCGAGGAATTCCTAAGAGATTTCTATTGTAATGCACTCGAAATAATCCCACAAAGCATCGCTTTTTTAGAAAAATCAAAAACTCCGATAAGGTCTATTCTTTATAATCTGAAATCACTCACCTTGATTACATGTTGGTCCAGTATATCCTTTGGAACAGAGACATTTGTTTGGTGCTACACAAACTCCATTTAAACATCCATCTTTGCAAACAGCTATGAGTAGAAATGAAAGAATTCTGATAGAATATAAAGTAGACTCACGGTTATTTGAAGCTCTAAGGGATATAAGAATTCACTTCGAACAACCGAAAACTTCATTTTCCCGCCAGATTTTCAACTTAACAAATTACGCATGCGCATGCGCTCCAATACACGGGTTTCATGTCTGGGAAATTGCTTGAAGAGTTTAAATAGCCATGAATATTGAAACCTAATTTTATTCGCAGAAAATCAATGTTCTCACTCGACGATCACCCAATAAGAAAAATTCGAATAACTGCGAGGGTGATTTAGCTTATAATTGGCCCCAAGAGGAATAGAAATCGCTTCGAATAACTGAAAGTTCGAATAACTGAAAGTTCGAATCACTGAAGTTCGAATAACCGATAATGTTTTTGCCTGAGTTGGGTAAGCAGATTCAAGGGGAACGTCATCTCACTTCAAATAACTGAATTATTCGAAAAAGTGCAGGTTCGAATAACCGGCAGTCCACTACGTAATACGTCTGACTGGGGAAGACAAAAAAAAAGGTGATTTGGATCTCATACTCTTATCATAAACATTCTGAAATTCATACGCTAGACTATGCTATAGTCTAAGACGAATCACTATCTTTTTTTTTTTTTGCCGAAAAGAGTTAACAGTCGGTAGAGTTTGTCAGTCTGTTTTTCGTTTCTTCGAATTTTTTTTTTTTCGTATACCGCCATAACGCCATACCGTCATATTTTCCCGCCTTTACTATCACTGTAACGGACGATAATATCGTCTATTCATACGCTTGAGCCCCTCTAACCTTTTTTCTCATGTTGATCAAGTCTTAGGATCGTTGAATTTAGATAGGATCCTGATGTTGGATGATAGTTGTATTTGATATCATTTTGTTGAACATTCACTGGGAATGAACTTTTTCTACAAAATTCGATGCACGGTCACAACAAACTTGGTAATCCAAATAAATCCCTAGTTTTAGACCTAGATGTAGGATACATTGAATTCATGGGCCCCAGCGAGTCATTTTGAGTGGGGGGGGGCAACATTTTGGAAAAAAATGTCTGTCACCATGGTTGGGCGACGAAGAAAATTTTTCACTTTTTACATCCTCAAACACCTTAAAACGATATCTAATTGGGGAGAATAATAGTTTTTGTGATTTGATTTGGTCTTAAACCAGCTTAAAATAGTAACTCTTAAAAACGTATGACATGGTCTACCAAAAAGTGGGGGGGCATGTAGAGGGGCCATGTAGAATACCAGATAATTCTTCAGTGACTGCTAAAACAACCTTTCTGTTTGTTTTTTTTAATGAGTTTTGTGTTCTAACTAGGCTGCACGCATCCACTCTGATATGTTTTATATAGGGGATGAGCAACGTTCATAAAATTCCATTCCGAGAGTTACACCCAAATTTGGGGGTAACCAGCTCGAATTTTCTTAAAATGGTTTAGAAATCCAATGATTGTATTAACTCTAACCATTTAAATTTTTAATTCAAATTTAAGGAAATTTCAAGATCTCTCATATAAAGCTAACGAATCAAGCTATAATCAAGTTTCTAAAACTCAAAAACACAAAAGACAGGGGTATCTCTTGGACAGGAATTTTATACACGTTAGGCATCTCTTAAATCAAAACATATCAGGGTTTTATTTTTACATGAGTGTTCCCGTTTCATATCAGACACATAACAGGACAGTGTCTGCCTATTGTTATATTATGCTGATATAAGCAAAAAAATGTTTTTATTTTCCTCTTTCTGACCAATCTTGCTCCACATTCGTGTCAATTCAATATCAAAAAGTTTGTAAAATAAAATTGATGAGTAAGCAATATCGATATCACTCTTATCTAAAAACAAAACTTTTAACAAACCACCATAACAAACATAACCACCTGTTGGGCATGAAGAATTGTATTGTTGATATCCCGGACAGCATTCAGATATGTTTTTCGTTCGTACAACCAATACATTTTTCACTGATGATTTACTTTCAGATCTAAATAGTAATGATAATAATAAATGACAGATAGTGTGGTCGTGTTACAAAAATACAGGCTGTTTGTAGGAAAAAAATATGATCTAGCTGAAACTTTCTCCAGACCTTTTTTATAGGATGCTTATACCTCAGGAAAAATTCCCCTAAAATCCCACTGGTGGAACATCCCTTTTTTGGGACATTTCTATTTTCCCCAGGCAAAATCCTAAGGGCGAAATTTTTTGAAAATTTCAAACTTATTTCCAGACAATATCATGTATACCATTCGAAAGCTCTCGAAAAACTATACAGAAGACTTTTAAACGGTTATAGCTGATTTCCTTACCTAACTCGAGATATTTCATGCGCAAGTTCCACTTTTCGCCACACTTTGGTCAAAATTGACCATAAACAGCGTCTTCTGCGTGAATTATCTTGAGTTAGGTAATGAAATCGGCTATACCGGTTTAAAAGTCTTCTATATAGTCTTTCGAGAGCTTTCGAATGGTATACTTGATAATATCTGAAAATGAGTTTGAAATTTTCAAAAAATTTCGCCCTTAGGGTTTTGCCTGGGGAAAAAAGAAATGTTCCAAAAAAGGGATGTTCCACCAGTGGGATTTTAGGGGAATTTTTCCTGAGGCATAACCATCCTATAGAGAAGGTCTGGAGAAAGTTTCAGCTAGATCATATTGTTTTCCCGTAAATTATGCTAAACGACCCCACTAAGAATGATGAATCACATCCAACACCTATATTATATAGAGAAATTTTTCTACCATTTTCAAGGTTTTCAAGGATTTTTTGGCAATATTTTAGCGATTTTTCAAGGTTTTTTGAACCATTATATATTGGGTATTTTCAATGTTTTTCTCAGAACTCAAATTGATTTAAATAGTATACGTTTTAAAGTTCTTTTTGGCAATATTTTAGCGATTTTCAATGTTTTTCAGAACTCAAATTGATTTGAATATTACGATATCACCGTACTTGACGAGGTGCGTGAAAGTCTAGTACCAGCATTTGGTCCATAAAAAACGATTACGAGCGATGCGAGAAAGAGAATTTTTGGAGCTTTAGCATCGACTTCAGTGAGGACCAAAACTAAACAACTATACTGTCACAATCATGCTTTTACAAGGTTTTCAAGGAAATCTTTCACATTACGATCACTTTCATGGTTATCAAAGTTGCTTAGTCCAATTTCAAGGTTTTCAAGGTTTTCAAGGCCCCGTAAACACCCTATAATAATTTAGTATCTAAAGGGAATTAATTTTGGCGAATTTTCGATTTTTGAAATAAACCCCCTTTTTTGCAAACACTTATTTTTGGGATGAGCTGGAGTTTTTACAAGATAATTCACTAATTGGTCATTTAAAGTGATAGAGATGACGCGTTCTTTAGAAAAAGTAATAAGATTCAATACATCTTAACGACCAACCAAATCAAATAAGAGCTTGTAAAAACTCCAGCTTGTCCCTTATTTTTAGGCAGAAAAGAACTGATTTACCCTCCCGTTAGCCAAAATTATGTTCTTGCAAATATACAAAATTGTGTTCCTCGCCAAAAGTAGTGTTCTTAAGGTATAACGTTTTCGCAGTGCTTGGCGCAGTAGGGTGTAGTGGAATGTTGAATGTTAACTAGAAAGTTGAGCTTTGATTTCCCCTCGTTGCTTATTCCAAACAAGAAACAAAGTGGAAGAAACAAGGGCTCTTAACGCACTCTATGTTACGTGCCAGAAAGTTGAGTAAACCATGTTCTCACATAGCGACTTCTCGACCATTCAATTAACTCTTAGACCACGAGGGACACGTATATGCGTCAAAAACAAGCCAAAATACTGAGGCAATAGCTCCTGACCACTTGATTTAAAGAGGCATAAACCGATTTTAGAAAGAATATAAAAATAGCTTTCCAATGGTACCAAAACCATCTTCTAAATCAAAAGCTACAAGCTTTTATGGCACTTTTAAGTTTTGAGTTTCAAAAAAAGAATCAGAAAAATTTCAACTTTTTCAAACAAAAACAGCGCGCACAAAGGGGTAAAGACCCGACATAACGTTATAATTTCTAAATAATCTTTTAAAGGTTTTATCTTTACATATTTTTACATCAGGACGGTGGCTCCCTATTGTTATATTGTGCTGATATAAAAAAATGTTTTTCTTTCCCTCTTTCTGACCAATCGTGCTCCACATCCGTGTCAATTCAATGTAAAAAAGCTTGTAAATCAAAATTTATGAGAAGCAAACGATATCACTCTTAATTGAAAACAAAGCCTTTAAGCTAAGATCTACTTTCAACCGATGATACAGTATAATATCTAAGACTTACCTGAACTTTTTGGTTTGAGCCCAAAACGGACAATCTCCAAAAATACTGATCCCATCACAATCGTAGTAAGGAACCAATACTTGGCGCATGTAGAGTTGTGTTTTATTCACAAAATATTTGATGGTTCTGGTGCAAACATTTTCACTAAAAAAATAAATTGGTTATAACGGCTAATTGTCATATTTAAAAAAATTGGAGTTACCGCAATACTTTTAAAAGGGACGAGCTAAGACGAGCTAAAATTGACATACATTCAACCTGAGATCAGATTGTAAATGTTTCCTATGCCCACCACGCTGAAGCTCTAAAGGAATGGGTTAAAACGTAACAATCTGACAAATATGCAATTTTTGATTTCGGAGGGACCACGCTCGTTTCAAAGGACTGAGAATGACAGCAAGGTTGCATGATTGTGTTTGAGGACTATTTTCCACAGATGGTTAGTTTTCAAGCGCCTTCAGAGGTTTACCGTGCCTGTAAGAAAACTATGACCCGCTGCAATCTGGTTACATATATTAGACTTGAGTGCGGTCTTGGCTTCAATTTGGTATGAAAATCTTTTGGAGGCTCGTGGTGTATCGGTTGAATATTTCTGGTGTCAACATTTAATTTTCATATTTAAATAGGAATATTTTTCGCATCTTTCTCGCAACTTGAAACGTCATAACGAAACATAATTAGCAATTATTTTGATGCTCTTGCCTCTCTATAAGGAAAACTTTAATACTCCTTTTGGAATAGACCGCGTTTTGATGGAAAAAGTGATTAAAATACAGCAAAAAAATTATTTCATTAAGGAAGGAGAGTGAACGATAATGTCATTGCTGCGGACAAGACAAGAACATGAGGAAATCAATGAAAATATAGCTTGTTGTTTATTTAGTGCCTATATCAAATCTATGGTATGACCTTAGTTAAAAGTTGAACCAACAACCTTGAACAAAGTAGCTGAATGTTGGTTATTAGATAGCCTTAAAGGATTTATTTTTAAATGAGTGTTCCCGTTTCATATCAGACACATGTTTCATATCAGGACAGTGTCTGCCCATTGTTATATTATGCTGATTAAGCAAAAAGTTGTTGTTCTTTTCCTCTTTCTGACCAATCTTGTTCCACATCTGTGTCAATCCAATGTGAAAAAGCTTGTGAATTAAAATTGACGAGTAAGCAAGCGATATCACTCTTATTTCAAAACGAAAGGAAAGTGTTATGCTCTTACCCAGTAGGATCAAGTCCAGTTTCATTTTTGCCACTCGAATTCACGCTGTAAACCAACCAACAAACGAAAATGAGAACTTTTATCAACATTGTCCAGAATTATCCGATCATTCACCCTAAAAAGTAAGGGGGAGAATATTACACACGTTCATGTTTCACAAGCAAATTCGTTGATACTGGCCTAACCCTAGTCTAAATCAGTGACCTCTACAAAACCTCTGGTATTATAGTAAAGAAAGAGAATTTATCAGCTATTATTAAGCAATAATTCGATCGTATTGTTCAAAACGCCAAGCAAAAACCCTGAGCATCAGACGATGAGTAGAAAAGACTCATGGAGTTTAAAACATCGAAGTCGTCAGAGTAAAAACATTGAAGTTGTCCGAGTAAAAATGGGAAATGGAACCTTTCATTTCCAATCGAAAACGCGTGAATCGCGTTGTTTTCACACAAACACAAGATCGAAGGCAGAATATATCGCAAGATTTCGAAAAATATGATGCATGAAAACAGAGAAAGCGCTAAATTCAATCCGTCATGCTAAAAGCGGCGCAAATCTAAGGCTTAGAAAGGTTAAAGATTTCTCTCTAGCCCTTCGAGGATTTAAAGTTAATAGTTATACACGTTTTTTTTTATAAGAACGTCAAAAATTTTCGAAGCCTTCGGAAATTCTTAGTTTTTTGGATTTGAAGCCTAAAAATGTTCTTAAAATGTTCTTATTTTCAGCATTTTTTGAGCATTTTGATGTAATTTCTTAAGAAAATGCATGTTTTTAAGTCTCCAAAGCCTTAGAATGTTCTTAGAATGTTCTTAAATTTTTGGGCCTCGAAGCCTTATGTTCTTATATAGTTTGTTCTTATAAAAAAAAAACGTGTACTTCGAATTCCCATTAAAAAAGTACGTCACTTTATTTAGTTTGATGCCAAAATGGCTAAGGAAGAATCTTAGACTTTTCCCAGGAAAAGTAAAGTTAAACCTTAAAATTTCAAGAGGGAAGTGTTAGATCTTCTTTCAAAGTATTTTTTTAATATTTTAAATTATCAATCCTAGTTAAAAATCAAAATATTTACAGGTGAAAAGGAAAGTTAGCGGTTTATAAAAATAAAAATCACCGGAAAATTATCAACAAGAATAATGGTAGACAGGTCATCGACATACAGATTGTCATCATTATTTGAACAATCAAATACATTCTAGTTTCATTCCTTCGTTGTAATTAATTTTCCATATGACACTCCGTTCATAATACCCCAAAAATGGAACTAAAAAGATACACACACTATAAAAACCCAATATAAAATGTTTTTAAAAACCAACGACAATTTGTGAATCTGACTAAGTCAAAAGCGCCGTGTATATCGCCTCAAACTAAACAATGTCATCAGCGAGATTCTGTATCTGGAATTCTCTACGGCTACGGTTAAAGTGGCGAGGGAAATGGCGAGTAAGGCAAATAATGGCGGGTGAAAGCAAGTTCGATATTTGACGTAAGGCATTATGTCGACTTTGCTTATACGGTGCTTTGGTGTTTTTCCCGTACAGAGCAAAATAGACAACGACATGTCGCCTTTGGTGATGATCCGCATGGGCAGCCCCGCAACCGTAGCCGTAGAATATCTCCGATACATAATCTCTCTATTGAGGCGGAGGTGGTGGATAACTAGATTGTTTCGGGAACTGAACATATCCTAGCTCAAAATCTAGGAATAGTTTCTCAACAGTGCTTCTTAAGTAAGCTTTTTTCTTAGAGTCTAGTTTCTTCATACGACCAACCAGACTTAAGCAATAATGCTCATCTTCATCAAGAGATTGTTGCTTGGTAACCCCTGTTGATGAAGCGCCATTCCCTGCATTAGGCGTCGAGTTATTGATTGGTTGCTGTGAGTGTAGTAATAGTGGCTTATCGTAAGAATGCTGTTTCGGGGTATGAACTTGATGATGGTTTGAGGAGATGTTGGTGGGCGGTGGTGGGGTGTACATTGAGGGCGATTTGTTGTTAATGTTATTGTTCGTGTGGTTTTCCATGTATTTTCGTTTCCGGATTGCAGAGTGCATACTTCCGGATGTGGATTCGAGATCAATTACACTGGAAACTGACGTAACGATAGGTAAGGGGTTGTGTGGTTCCTCCTCGTGGTTTGAAGCTGAGCTTGAAGAATCCGCTTTTCCACCAGAATCCCCAATGGGAATCATTGAGACTCGTGTGACGTCATCGTTATCATCTCCATGTTGTGTCATAAAATGATGAGATGACTCACCACTGCCGTTTTCTTGGTGTTGTACATCGTCATCATCGTAAGATACTGAGAAGTCTCTTTTATTATCGTGTTTATATTGAAAAGGAGCATCTCTCGTTTTAATGTAAGGAACTAACCAATGTAAAAAGTCTAATTTTATGTCTTTAGTTTCAATGGTCCAGTATCCTTCTTTGATGCGTTTCAAATACCGAGAAAGTCGGGTACGAATAGTCTCGTAACGTCTTTTTGTATCCTCGATACGAACGTTTAAAATATCGCTAATTTTCTCCCAGCATTCTTCTTTTCGTGTTTTATCGCGAAAATCCTCATGATTTTTGTCGTAGACACCTGGAAAATCACGTATAACTTCCATGAATTCTTCATCTGTTAAACGTACCTCGGTTGAGCTTTTAGACACACCTTGATGCTCATTGTTGGTCGCTGAATTGAGTTGTTGTTGCAAATTTGGCTCTTCTGGGTCTCTCATCATATTTCAAATGTCAGTAGATGAATCACTAACTGTTTGAGATATTTTTTATGTTGATGAATAAAGATGCAGTCCGTCTTTTATGTTCCGTTGATTTTATTTTTGTGACATCCAAAAGCAAGATATGTTACTGACTGGTCAAGGTCTTTGGTTGTATGTTGCAAGATAATAAGAATTGCAATGCGAGACAGAATTGAGAATTGCAATGTATCCTTCCAGGCTTTCAATCTACCGACCTGGTATACCAATAGGAAGTTCTTTTAGAATTTCAAAGCAATATTGTAGTTGTATAATTCGAGTTCTTTACAACGTTCGAAAAATTTGTATACATGAAGAAGCTTCTTTCATTCCTCGATCATAACATCATCATAGAGAAGAGAAAGACAAAATCATAAACGGTGAACGATTTAGTTTGTGTATTATGTTATTCTTTTCACGATGAGGCCGTTTCTTGAATGACGGTACGTTTCACCGATTTTACACGATTTATGAATAAAATCGGAATTCAACTTTTTCAACCTCTTTTCGATTATGATAACAAATTGGTCGGGGATAGAATCAGGAAAACGTTCTTTTATTCAACACTAAAAACATTCTTTTCATAAAAGGGGAGATCTGTTTTTAATTTGAGATGAAAAGACATGAAAATCTCAATCGTAGTTTTTTTTTTATCAAACTAAAATAAAAAAGCCGCGACGCGAGTCGGGTTTCTAATAATACAATATATTATAAGAAAACTCCGTCTTTCAAAAACCCCTTACATCTATAATTCTGTATCTTTAAAGACAAGATCTCGACCTCATATCAGGGCTACCCTAACATAAATTTTTCACCGTTTCCCTATTTTTTTCATATAACTTCAATTTGATATCTTTTTTTTTTTTACTTTTTAGGAATTGTGGTTAAATCGCGAGTTTTCTTGTAAAGAAAAAAGCATCCGAGTAGGAGAGTGTTCTAACATCGTCGAGGAGCAATTTTTGAATAAGAAAAGACATTAAAAAGTTGCATGCGTTTTGATGATGATTGATCATTTAATATTCTTTTGTTATCGGTAACTATCGGATATATCTTCAAGTGGATTTCTATGTAAGAACAACACTTTTTTATAAGCATAGTTTTCAAACATTTTAAAGATCTTATAGACATAAAAAGAAAAAAACTGACAAATTTTCGAGCAACAGCAAAGAGAATATTATGACCATGAGAGGAAAAGTCGAAGATATATCGTAGCGAAAAGATCGGCGTCCGTTTATTACCGACAACCCACCGACAATCAGTGTCATGGTTCGGGATTCGTCATGGGAACAATATATAATTATAAGCAATTCGAAAGATGAGAAATAGTATCACAATTTTTGACTAGAAAGAAACCGAGATGTTCCCTTCTTCCGGAAAAACGATCCGTAGCTGCCATTGACACTAACAGTCCAATCATTGAGTAAGCCCCGAAAGAGCTAAAAAGAAATCTTTAACCTTTTACAAGTAAGAGAATGTGATGCTGTTAGATTTGCACCGCATTTAGAATGATGGATTGAATTTAGCCCTTTCTTTGTTTTCTCGCGATATATTTTTCAAAATCTGGCGATAGGTTTTATTTTTAATCTGACGTTATGAAACGTCACACGTTTTGGATGGGAAATAAAAGTGGCTCCATTTTCCCATTCAGGAGTTTCGTATCTAGTCCCGGGGGGGGGGGCAGTCAGGCAAATTGACCGACAGGTATGTGCGGCGGTTAAGGGTATGTTTTTCAAAATATCAGAAATGCACTGTAAGGGTGGACTTTTGATAAATGCACTGTAAGGGTGGAAATTTCAGCAAATCTGGGAAAAAATGCAAATATTTGCTCGAAAATGTTGATTTTTTTTGCTCTAAAAGAGTTTAAATTTGAAAAAATGCACTGTAAGGGTATGAATTTCACCGATTTTTTTCTGCACTGTAAGGGTGCGATTCTAAAAGCCAATTTTTTCGCCGCACATACCGTCAGTTGGTAAACCCACTGCCCCCCCCGGGGTCTAGTCCCTTCGCCGCTTTGAAACCAATGAGTCCAATTACTTCTTATAAGAGAAATACTAAACCACCTATAGATACTGTTTATGAGGGCTATACCGTAAAAGATTGGCAAAGAGAATTGACCCGAGCTTGCGAGAGTACCTTTGACAGAGGTCAGAAATCAAGGTTTATACCGGAGATTTAATAGTTGATACAGTTGACGCTCTCTAATTCGACGTTCTACTAATTGATACGCTTCATTATTCGATAACATTGAAAGTCACCGTCAATAAAGAATTTTCGTAAACGATGCTCCTCTATTCGATAAGAACCCTTGCTCGGTGAAATTCGAGAATTCGTGAATGTTGAATATCGAATTACAGAGCATCAACTGTATACAGATCATTTTCAGAGTTTTCACAACAAAATTTTTCCGCGATGGTCATTCTTTATTTTCCTTACATTTTCCCTTGGAAGCATTGACGTTAAAATTGCAATGCATCAATCGAAGGAGATTTGACGACATATTATTATTATTATTATTATTATTATTATTACGAATATTTATACAGGATATACACCTCAGTTATATAAATATACTGTTTTCCAACGGGTCCTGTAAATATGAAATATAACTAACTATATATAAATATAAAATAAATATTAAAAATACCATAAAGAAATTTCTTAAAAACATTCATTTTAAAATCATTTTAAAAGATTTAGAATAAAAGAATTCTACAGCGTGCCTCATAAAGTTCACGAGAAACAATAGATTAAGAACTATTGTTTGAATGAAATTTTATGGGACATTCTGTAAAATACAAGACTCGGAGAAGTGGTGGTAAAATCTAATGCTAAAACGCCACAAGAGACTAGAAGGTGGAAAGACGCTGAGAGAAGAGACTAAAGTAGTAAAGCTAGAAACTAAAAACGTATGCTTGTAGCAAAAATCTAAAAGTAGGTGTCAGGTGCACAATAAAATTATTAATATTTTTTCAAAAATGATCGAAATTTTGATTCGTCTTTCTCAATTTGAAAGTTCTTTGGTAATTTGTTAAAAGCCAAGGCCCCTTGAACATAGAAAGAATATCGAGCAGATTCTAATTTGAATCTTGGAACATTCACTGTAGATAAATTTCTAGCAGTTTGCTTTTTCTTCAGTTCAAAGTATTTTTGAAAGGGCTCACAAACATTACCATATACACATTGATGAACAAAACAACACATTCGCTTAATTTTGATCTTATCAGTGCTGTTTACTTTCTCCCCAATTATTCTTGCAGCACGATTCTCAAGTGAAACAGTCCTTTCTTTCAAATAGTTGGGTGTGGCACCATATGTTGCAAAGTTGCAATTGGTCAAGAATGGTAGGATCATGGATCGATAGATGACTATGGCAGTTTCTGTATGCATGAATGCTCTCATTTTCTTCAAAAGGTTTAGTCTTGATGATGCTACCTTGATTGACGAGGTGATGTGTTGTGACATACAGAGTGTGTTTGATAGTGAGAGACCAAGGTATTTGTAACTGTTGGTTTGATTGATAATATTCTCTTTATGTTTTATTGAAAGAGAAGTATCTTCTGTCATGCTGATCCTTTTCCCGGTACCAAAAAGCATCGTTTCAGTTTTACCAATTTTTGTGTTGATGATAAGTTCATTGTGTTCTAACCAAGTGACAAAACTATTAAAGTCACTTTGCAGGTTCTCATGGATTCGGGCGATATTCTTATCTGAATAGAAAATTACAGTGTCGTCTGCATACATCATCATTTTACAGGTGGTTATGGATTTTGTTGAGTCGTTGAAGATTAACAGAAACAGCAGAGGTCCCAGGATGGATCCTTGAGGTACGCCACAGAAGATCTGAGATGGAGGTGATAATGATCCATTGTAGCGCACACGTTGATGTCGTCCGAAGAGGTAACTTGAGATCCAGTCCTTTGCTAATCCGTTAATTCCGAAGCTCGACAATTTATCGATGATTGTCGAATGACCTATGGTGTCGAAGGCCTTGCTGAGATCGACAAAGATTGCACCAGTCAACTTTCCATTGTCCATCTCACGTCGAATGCTATCACAGAAGTAAGCAGTTGCAAGTTCAGTTGATCTTTTACTTCGATATCCGTATTGATTCGGAGCAAGGAGATGATTGGATTCTAGATAATTCATCAACTGGGCGTGAATGCATTTTTCGTAGATCTTGGAAATAACTGGAAGTATACTGATGGGGCGGTAATTTTCAAACTGACGATTATTCCCTGATTTGAAAATCGGTGTAATCCGAGCCGATTTTAGCTCATTTGGTACAATACCAGTTGATATAGAGTTGTTGATGGTGTGGGTTAACGGTTTTGCGATGACATAAGCAATATCTTTGAGGTAAGATGCAGGTAAATCATCTAACCCAGTAGCACATTTCCGTTTCAAGTTTTTAAGGTATTTGAGTACTTGAATATCAGAAACTCTTGAAAGTTTGAAATTTGGTAATGTGGAGTATCTATTATTGGGTGTTGCATAGCTCCACAGAAAGTTTTTCAAAAGAAAAGACTTTTCCTTTAAATTTTTCGCGATTGAAGAATAAAACTTGCAGAATCCGTCAGATATCGTGTCTTCGTCAGTCGTTGTTTTACCATCAGAGAGATTAAAACTTTTCGTAATAACGTTCGATTTGTTATTGACAGGAAAAATTTTCTTAACGATTTTCCAAAAGCGGTCTGGGTTATTAGCATTCTCCTTCAGTTCGTTTTTAAAGTGATTTCTTTTGGCTCGTATGATTTCATTTTTAACAAAGTTCTTTTTTCGACGATAACTTTGCCAATCATAGTTGTTTCGAGACTTTTTAGCACGTCGGTTTAGCTGGTCGCGAGTATTCATTTGTTTTTTGAGGTCCTCTGTCATCCAAGGTGATGGTTTTCCTTTGATGCGTTTAGTGATGATAGGTGCATGGTTGTTAAGTGTTTCTTTGAGAATCGATAAAAGGTGGGTGAGTGCATTGACATCTCTGTAAAAGTTGAAAAGTTAGCATTTATGCAGAAACTTAAAGACTTATCCCAAGATTTCTAAATAGCATTGAAGAAATATTATGATTAAGATTTTGATTTTCAAACGAAATGAAATCTCGCGATTTTGAGAAAATCTCTTTTCGAGTAGCAGTAAGGTTTCTATTTACCGGTTTTTTATTATTTAGGTAGCGAAAACCAGGTCGACAATAGGAACTAAACTGGTTAATTGGCTTCCAAATTACAATTTCAAGAGGAAAAGAAAAGTAAAGGCCTAAAGGGGCTTGGAAAACTCCATTTTCAATTTTAATTTCAAATATTTTTCGTAGGAAAATATTCTTGACGTTGTTTAGTCTTTTCAACGAGTATAAAATAGCAATTTAGTTCAAATTCTACCAAAGTTATCTGACTCCTTAATTTTACTTGCAACTAATTGGGGAAGTACTTTTGGAAATAAACCAGAACACACTACTTCACAAATTCTACTGGACTGATAAAAGATAAGTCATAAAGCAACCAATTAAACCAAGAATTTGGATCACATTAGGGCCCTGGATACACCTTGATGTATTATCGTACATTATCCAGTAATGAAGTGAAAAAAAGAAACACGAACTTTACCTTTATAAAAATCTACATTCCACTTGCTCTAAATAATCACATTGGATAAATCGGAAAACATTTGAGTTTTGACCACGCGTTCCAACAAAGATTGTTATTATAAACTCATCTTTCATATCATTCCTAGCATCTCTATAAAAAGAACAAATAAATTTCCTGTGATTATACATTCAGCATAAAATAAATTTTTCAAACTAACATCAATTTATTCATAAAATATTGAACGGAGAATGGAGCCGTTAGCAAAACCTAATTTTGGAATAATTGAAAGAAAAAAAGAATTCAGTATTATTTATTGAATAAGAAGAAGGTATACGGTTTTATTTTTATAAGAACAGACTATAACATAAGAACATAAGACTTCGACGGCTAAAACCTTAAGAACAAGTTAAGAACACATATTAAAAGGTTTTTCAGACTTTACGTTTAAAACACCAAATTTCTTATTGGTGAAAATAAGAACATTTTGAGAATTTTGAAATTTTTGGATGTTCTCATGAAAAATGTGTATTTTCATTGTTTGTTTTCTTTTAACTCTATATTTGGAAACTTCAAAACAGTTGTCTGAACAAAACGTGGAAGAGGGCCTGACCCCCCCCCTACTTAAATAACTCCCCTCCCTTCTCGGTATTCCCACCATCCCACAACCTTCAAAAGTGCTGATCCTTCAAAGTCTTCAAGTTACATCCAATCAATCCAAAGGAATGTTATATATTTAGATCAGTAAAATAGTAAATACAATTTAAATTTATTATGGTACTTCTACATAGAGGTACATATGGTACTTCTACATAGAGCTGAAATATCGACATCTCCTTCTAAAACAATCTCTCGTCCTGCTCATCCCACTTCTTTGCTTCTTTTTCAGGAAAATTTCGGAACCCCCTTTCTTAAATTTTTTGAGAAATACTATCCCCCTTTAAGAAAGGGGGTAAAATAATGCTGAAGTTGGAGTTTTAAAAGAATCGAAATGAAATTTATGTTTTTAAACACTGGTGGAATTCGAATCTCCTCTAATCTCAATCTTTCCATTTCAAAATAAAATTGACTATTGTCAAGCAGTTTTATGCTGTGGTAAAAGAACTCATACAACAAACACTATAAAACTTAGGAAAACCAAGTAACAGGGTAGCAAGAAGATATTAAAAGTTAGTCAGAAAATCCTTCAAAACCTTAAAAAAGTTATGAATGGAAAAGTATGTTTCTAGATCTTGAAAATCGCTCATTTCAAGAACTTTTATTGCTGCAGTGGTGCTGCGTGAGTGTGCCAGCTTAATGCCCTTGAATCCTGTATACATTCTAAACACATTGGAAAAATTAATCCCTTATGATTTTTCAGAAGTGAAATCGACTTTCCTAACCTGGATTTTTTCAAAATTGTTATTATTTCAAGTTCACAATTGAAACATTTAGAATGTTAATGTTAAATGTTCTAAAATGTTTGTTAAAACCAAAATCACAAGCTTACTGTATTATAGCATTAACTTACCCTAGAAATTATATTTTCTTTATTCGAAAAAAAAAACTTTGCTATTGAATGTGGTACTTGTCTAAATTTAGAAAATTTGTTAAAGTTACATTGGCGCCGCATTGGAGAGTGATTAATAATTAATTGCTCTCTACAGGATGCAATTAACGATTAATTGCTCTCTTTGAGGGCACGCCAAATAAGAAAAAATAACCCATCGTGCGATTATGCTTGTAATTTTGGAAAAATTGGTTGGTGTTCATAATTTCAAATCATTTAAGTTCCAATTAAACGCATTGGCAAAAACCATATTATTGTAACATATTGCAGTACTACTGAAACTATGCAACTTGCCAAACTGATAATGACAGGCATAAGAAATTAAAGCCTCCTGTATAATTGAGGGATGTAAATACAGAATAAACATCCACCACAGTGGCTCTATCTACCTGTATTGCAGGATTAGAACAATTATATAACTTTATTTGTGCTCAATTTTTGTAAAAGCTATTTATAAGCTATTTATGAAAAAAATAAAGCCTCAAAAAGAAATTCTATTGATGACAAAATTGGAATGTTATCTAATGTACAAGGATTTGCTTGATTGTCTAGAAGGCCAAAAAAGGCAATTTTCTGATACAGTTGCTATAATTTTCTTGATTTCAAGATGGCTACCATGAATCATAATATCAGAATAATAGTACAAAAATTACTAAATGATGGTTATTACGGTTCCATGAAAGTGAAATTGTAAAACATTACCTGATTGAGAATGAAAGGTACTATGATGTAGCTTTTAACCTGACATCATGTCATGAAAACTAAAAATTGAATTTCTCAAAGATGGTTCATCCAATACCCTTCGAATTTTAACCAAATATTTATCTTGCCAGTGTTGATCTTTTGATAAAAAAGTTTTTTGAAATTTTGATGTATGTAGTCAGCAAAAAAAGGCCAAAAATTAAACAAAAAAAAACTTGGGTTGGCTGACTTAATCAAAATTTTGAAGAAAAAAATTATATAGGCCTAAATCCCAATGTGGAAACAATGCAAAGTCCACGCCGAATTGTTACACTTGATTAAACTGATGTGCACGCCAAAAGAAGTTCTGCTTGCGGGGGATTTGGGGGCGATGTAAGCCCCTCAAAGGGGTCCAGGGTTGAGCCCTGGTGGGGGTTCTGGAGGCGAAGCCCCCAAAAGCTCTGAGAAATTTGATCTTCTCATGCCTAAAACTAAAAGTTGTTCAAAATTTGTAGAAAAAGAGCTTGGATTGTCGGTACTTCTAGGAAAGAAATAAAAGTGTAAAGTTGAATAAATCATAACCATGAGCCATATTTTAGGAATTAATGGGATTAGGGATTATAATGAATTAACACTCTACGTCGTTATATGGCTATGGCGATCAAGAGGACACAGGGAGAGCGAGGTGGATGTGTTTAAACCTGGCGTAATGAATTCGGGTGTTTGAATGGGAAGGTGATAGAAATTGACCGTCAACCGAACATCCTCCTTCTGTTTTTCTACTTCCTATCTCTCTATCTCCTTTTCTATTTTCTGACTTTCTGAGACTTGTTTTCTGATTTCTACTAACTTTTCTATGAATTTGATATTTCAAACTTTCTCCAAATATCGACCCGGCTGGGATTCGAACCACCAAATGTAAGAGTCTCTGATCAGAAACCCAGTGCATTATCTGTTGAGCCACACTCGCAAGGACCCTGTCGACGCACCGGACTGTCCGGTGTATTTGTCCGGTGGCAAAAAGTATCCTTTCGCTACACCGGACACAATAAGTCCGGTGTCAGTCCAGTGTTGCATGCAGGGAATTTTGGACGCCGGACATTTATGAAACAAAAAATTAGAAACACCGAACGCACCGGACTTGTCATGTCCGGTGTTTTGATTGTCCGGTGGAAAAAAATATCCTTCTCCGACACCGGACATTCGACTTCCTTAAGTCCGGTGTAGAGATTGTCCGGTGGTGAAACAAATTCTCATTTTACACCGGACTTTCGCGTGTCTGGTGTTCGTTAAGTCCGGTGCCTCGGCAGGGTCCTCACTCGCACAGCAGAATACAAAATTTGTAAATACTTATAGAATGACAAAAAAGACGAGGGTAATGTTATTATAATATGGGTAAAAGTACCCCTTTTTTAACCTGACTGAAATTCCAGCCGTTAATCAATTCCAAACAGTGTAGACCTAACTCTTCACACAAAAATTACGGGAAACACATGTTTGGACTTTGTACCCTATGCTGCACTCAAGCACTTAAGCTAAAGTCCCGCAAAGGCGGGACAAAAATCAGTTTTTTGAAGTTTGCAAAAAAACGCCACATAGAAGATCTTTCAAATTCAGTATGGTGAATAGAGTAGTAAAAAATACAACTTTTCTATTTTTCCTTTCTTTTGCAAAAGTTCTAGGAATGAAGATAAAGGGATAATGATATTTGAATACTATCCATTGATGAGCCGCGGCACTATCGTAAAGCTAGAATCGCTTCGCGTACTCTTCGCTTGAGAAAATGATTGACAGATTGAAGTTTTTCACCCGCGCAGGAGTTCGCGGAGCGTTTTCAGCTCAATCCTCGGACCGCGCTAAAAATGGTAGACTGAGCTGTGATAGATCATTTCGATGGAAGTTGTTGGAATGTTTACAAGGCTCTTGACAGAAAATCGTTTGTTTTATTGTCAATGATGACAGTGTGGTTATTAATTTTGTTAGATCTGACAAATTGATGTTTGTAAGTGCACTTTATAGTTTTGATTCCCATTGAAGAATCATATTCTGGCTTTCATGTTATTAGATGCTGTTTTAGAGCTTTAGGTCTACACTGCCAAACAACAAAACCCCTGGAAACACAAAATCGTAAATAGGAAAAAAAACCATGTTCGACTGACGGTCAATTTATATCACCTTCTGTTTGAATGGTGGTGCTCCTCTCGTCTTGAAAAGCTTTGATTTACACCAATACGCCAAAAATAATTACTGCCTCACACCAAATATATTCGGTGTCGTAACGTAGGGCGCACTAATTCCAGGCTACATCATGTGCCCCGCTTAAAATGCACTGTAAGGGTGTGTTTCTGTGAGATTGCACTACAAGGGTCGAATTTTGTTACTTGCTTTGCTTGCATAGTTTCTAAACCACCACAATCTAAATCTTCTAAAATTGCCTGGCCAAGTTTGCCCAAGTTTTGGTCGACCCACCACACTACTGTTG
Source organism: Clytia hemisphaerica (assembly GCF_902728285.1). NCBI lineage: Eukaryota > Metazoa > Cnidaria > Hydrozoa > Leptothecata > Clytiidae > Clytia > Clytia hemisphaerica. The sequence goes on from NW_027103414.1 coordinate 2,696,898, forward strand.
ATTGATATATCTCATCAAGTCTCATGTGCACAACCATGTAAAAGTGGAGAATAAAATGTACATTTTCATATTTTCAATTACACTTGCACTTAGTTTCAAACTGAAGTGAAAAAATCTACATTCAGCTAAACTTTTTAGATAATTTATTTTACTGTAATGATTTTTCTTTTGCTTTTGGCCTGTTTTGGTAAGTTTTCTGACAGTTTACAGATGACAAAAACCAAAACAGAAAAAATTAACAAATATTTACTACTTACCGCTTGAACAACGAGAAATGTTACTATTTTTGTGTTATTTCTGGTGCAAATTTTATACATTTCTGCAAATTTTATACATTTCTCTGAAAAAAAATTCAAACCGTGAACAGGCGAGTTTCCCGCTAAATTCAATGTTGGTGCATTTACCAAGTGATTATAGCTAAATCTGATTGGCCGAAGCTAGAAAGAAGCTAAAGCTCAAGCTCTTTAACGTCGGAGATTTGCAAAAAAGCGCAAATGCGGGAAAAAACGACTCCGCTTACGGGTAGGTAGAAAACCTGGCCCACCTCTCTGGCCCGGGCCATATGGCCTACCCTTGGCCCACCCTTTGGCCCACCTTCAAACATTTTTTTCCCCGATTTTATTCTCGGACAACCAGGTTATAATGATATGTATGCGTCGGGATGCGCTATAATTTCATTATGATTTCATCATAAAGCGCGTTGGCGTTATTGCATCAGCCGTTTTACGACAAACAATTGGTCAAATCTTCTAAATGCTTTAAGAATTAAACGCTTTTTTTTATAAGAATAGTGTACTTTGGATGAGAGGGTCAATTATCTTAAGAAAGTGCCAAAATTGAGGATGAAATATTCTTAACGTAGGTCTTGTCTATCTGACCGAGGGATAAGACCCTTAAAATTTTTAATTTTTTCAACAGAAGTCAGCCTAATGGTAGCGCAGTGTGCTCTTGCACTAGGGATCTCGAGTTGGGTTCGGGTCAACGTCAAAGTTTTTCGCCAGGTTTTGATACTTTATGTTTTTTTGAAGATTCCAAAAAAAGGGGTCCGAAGTCCTGAAAAGTTGAAGAAACAGCGCTACGGGGGTTGTTGGCCCTCTCCCGGGGGTCCCCTTAATCTATGTAAGGTGTATAAAATGCAGACTCAAAACTTTTTATTTTTTTTTGTTTATTTCAGTCTCGTTGTTTTTCTAAATGCCAGAAAAACCAAAGTCCAAACTCAGAATTGGTTTGCAGATTTTCAGAATGATAAGAATCAAATCTTTTTTAGAGTTTTTCCCTGTCAGTCGTAGCCTAGAAATCTAAGCTAGTTTGATTCAGTCACTTGGATAAATCTGATGGTTAAGCTGTGACTGAATAACTATTCCAAGGCAAACTTAAAATCCGTAAATATAAAAAATGTAATAAATATAATAAAAACGCTATATTGCCATTTAAGCCGTGTGTCCTAGCCTTGTGAATACGGGCTTAGTTAACTAGGCTATGTCAGTCGCCGGTACCACCACAACATGAAAAAGGCAACTACTGCCTAAATATTTCCCGAACGGGAAGGTAAAATAACCCGAAAGAAAAAGGAAACTGTTTACAGCAGATTGAAAATGTCATCACTTTTCTGTTTCCCGTTTTGCTTTGGTCAAGAACTTTTCATCGTCCCCAAACGGGAAATAGAACTTTTGAAAACAAAGCAGATTTTTGTTTCCCGATCGAGAAAAAAAAACAAAATAAAACAGGGAAGTTGTTAATTGAGAATGTGGCGTGTTGAACGGTGAAAAAGAATGCAGCTATTATAATTATATTTTGATTTTTCCCGACATGTTTCGGACTCGGTCCGTCGTTCACAAGGGAAAGTAGAAGCAATTACCCGGTGGATTTCTTAACTACCTGGTGAATATTATTTACTTACCATCCTTTTTTACACAAGAGGGAAAAGTATTAAACTTTTTTCCACGGGCATTTCCGGAGTGCTCAGAGGCCACTTTCCCGATCGGGAAACAAACTGGTAAACTTCCCGATTTGGAAAGTCTAGCCATTTCGGGAAATTTTCCACCTTCCTGTTCGAGAAATATTTCCCGTTACACGGCACTAGATCAAAAGTTAAGGGATGGTACAGGAACAGCCCTCCCCCTAGTTTTGAGCCACCCTAAAAGCCTAATACAAATAGGGTTAACGAATCTTTATAGAACCACGAACGGGGCCGTCCACATAGTACGTACGCACTAAAATATCGAAAATCGAATACCCCCTCCCCCCTGTACGCAAGCGTACGCAAATTGCTATACCCCTTCCTGACAATTACGTACTTTTTCATTCACCCCCCCTCCCCTCAGTTGAAGAAAATTTCGAATTCAAATCGTTTGGTTCGGACCTTTATTTCATACATGAAACTCAATGTTTATTAAGAAACTTTTTCCTTTCCTTGATGCGTATAATAAGAAGCGTAAAAGTCGACAAAAAACAAGCAATAAAGTTCTATGAAAAATTTTTCTCTGCGTACGTACATTTTCCTTTGACCCCTCCTCTCCACCTGTACGCAAGCATACGCTTTTGAGAAGACCCCCTCCCCCTTAGTGCGTACGCATACTATGTGGACGGCCCCAACATATAAACGACTGGACGTCTATCTTCTATTGTGTCTTTGAAGTGAGCTTCGTTGCCGCCTGTGTTTCAAAATTGGTATTAAAAAAATCTGAAAATATTCCGTCACAATTTTATTTCTTTGAATTACTAAGGTAAAAGTATTCATAGAGCTTGAAAATTACTCGTAATTCACAAAAGAATTATTCTCAAAATTTTTCATAAGTTTGCAATATATTTTATCAACATTTTTCAACACTGAAATGCAAAATTTCAACCTCAAGTGAGTTACGGCATGTCCAAAGAAAAAGTGAACCAGTTCCACTCACTTTCAAAGTGTCAAACATAGCTGGAAAGAAGCGCCTTTTGATGTAGATAAACGTGATAGGTGTTAGAAAAATTTAACTTGAGGCTATAAGAAGTTATATTCCAAAAACCTGTATTATGACGTCATAAACATTACATAACATTACGTCATAAAACTAAAAATTTGAATATCTCGTGAACTAATAGTCATATAAACGTCAAATTTTGACCACAAATAGATATTGATGTAAGAAAATTTCTGAGTTAAAAATCTTTTGAAAAAAATGATGACGTCATTTTTTATAGCCGAAAAACTAAAATAGCTTAAAAATGCTGACGTCATCATTTTTCAGGAGATTTACAAAATTTTACTTCTAGAGAATTACGATATATTTGTTCTGTCAAAATTCCATATTGATATCATTAATAGTTTATGAGTTATTTAAGTTTTAAGTTTTGTGACGTAATGTTACGTAATGTTTATGACGTCATAATACAGGTTTTTGGGTTATAATTTCTTATAGCCTCAAGTTAAATTTTTCTAACACCCATCACGTTGATCTACATCATATGGCGCTTCTTTCTAGCTATGTTTGACATTTGGAAAGTGAGTGGAACTGGTTCACTTTTACCTTGGACATGCCGTAACTCACTTGAGACTGCGTGTATACTTTTGAATCACTTATGTCACTCCGATAATTTTTTTATGACTTGAAAAAAATAGTATGCCAAAGTCGAGAGCCCGTTTCATAAGAATATCATAATTTGAATCCCATACTCTCAAAAAAAATTTCATACTTTTGATTCAAACTTTAGAAATAATAGTCGGAGTTTTGACAAGCTGACAATGATTTTGCCTCTGTTATCTTTGTAAATGATATAGTTAAAAGACTTCAGTAGAGTAGAACAGCAGAGTCTTTTGTCGAAGTTTTGACGTTGTTAGCAAGAACGAAGCTAGCAGTGTATTATCTTTAAAAATACAAAGGAGATGAATGTCCAGTCGTTTCATATATGTTCATGATAGATAGAACCAATTTAACCCGTTAACTCAACCTAAAATAGTTGTCCTGAGTCTTGAGCTTGCGTCAGCTGATCTCAATCTTGGATTTAATTGTCACTCTTGCTATTCTCATATGCAAGCTTTTTCATAGGAATTATGGTTTTCAATTTCATCATATTAATATTTTTAAAGTTTCAGGAAAAATCATCATGAAATATTCTTACGGTATTCTTAGTTGCGATTTGAATTAAATCTAACATGCAATACATACCAAAACCTAAATTACATACCAAAACATAAGAATTTTGCACTTTTGTAAAGATTTTTAGCATTGCTGGGGAATAAGTGGCTGGTTCAGTGTTGCCAAATTCTATGATGATGGTTTTCTTAGCATACTCTTATGTCTTAATTTTTGGTCAATTTTATGAGATTATATTCTACTTTCAAAAGAGCGTGTATAATGAAAATTGAGAGTAGAGTTTTATACGTATCTTATTTTGCTGTCAATTTATGTCTGATGAACTTAATGCTTTATGCGTTGACAAAACTGTTACATAATGTTGCATTGGTTTTAAAGGCGAGAATAATTTTTGTACAGGTCATACTCCTAGTAACAAATTCATCAGGCCATTGCGCGTGGTTCGCTGGCTGATGTGAGTTTGGGTACTTTTTACGTAATTGCAGCGTGGTTTTGAAAAAGCAAACTGGTGATCACATGTCCATTATAAAGCTTGATGCGTGATATTGTACAAATATGGGCTATTTGCAACGATGAACAATTTCTGCATACCTTATCGGGGAAAACAATGTCGGGGTTTTAATTAGTCGGGGGAAAATTTCGTCACCCCCTCAAAACTTTCCCCCGACATTTTTTTCCTGGATAAGGTAACTGGTTTTCGTGTAAAAACTAAAAATGAAACTTCGACTTTTGCTCAAAAACCATACAAAAAAAAAACATAGTAGAAGTAATCTTGAAATCAAAAGCAATATTTCAAAATGATTCAGCAGGCTTTTTAGCGGGACACTCATCATGACATCGCATTATAAAAGTGTGCTATGTAAAGCAACGAATTCAAATGTTAATATTTGTCCGTCTCACGACATGTTTTCTTTGATTACATAAGCATTAGGTCTGTAAAACTAGGCGGTCTATCGTACCACAAACCTCCGTTACGCCTCCGCAAACTGAGATGCTGAGTCGACAGTTTTTTCTATTGTTTTATGATTAAAGCCTTGTCATTGGACGATAGCTTTAACTCTGACGTTTTTATTGGACGAAAAATGTTCTTTAGACATACTCTCATTGAACGCTATTATGTTTTTTCACTGAACGTCTCTAAGATAGACCCTTCGTGCATTATTTATCAAATTCTACTAGTAATCGTAAAAGACTATATATACTAGGAATATGAAGAGTCGATAGGTTGCTGATGAGAACATTTTGTGTCAAAAATAACAGTAGAGTTTATTTTGAAGATATGTGGTTGGATATTTTTTGGTAATACATTACAATAACTATAGGATGAGCTATGAATCGTGGATTCGCAAGCCTTCTTTGCTTCTTGATAAAGATAGTTCTTCAGCTTGATATTCTGATACTTTTTATTCTGATTCGCTGTATTTCATTTAGTCTATGGTTTATGAATTCGAGATGAAAAAGGTGCAGCAAAAAGAACACATGTACATTAGCCAAACTTTACGAAAAATTTTCTACCGAACCCAATATCAAAAGTTTTGAGTCTAAAACTTCTCTCTCGCCATTTCAGAGGACGTTTATGTTCCCTCATGTTAGAAAGGACATTTTGTAATCAATAGAGAAATTTTGATTGACAAGTCTGTCACTTTATAATGATGACCCAATGAATCTAAGAAACTGTGCTAGGAAGGTATATGGTATTTGTCTTTTCCCTGCTAACACACAAACTTTTCGTTATTTGGTGTAAGTTCGTTAAGTTAATTTTTTGAGCAGAATCTTGGGAAAAAGTACATTTTCTTCCATTAAATTGGGTAATTCACTTCAGACCATTAGTCAATTTAAAAGAGTTTCTTAGGAGATTTGTCGGTATCAGATTACCCGGTTATAAACATATAACTAGAAGTGTAAATTACTGATTTACCCACTAACCAATCAATTTAAATTACTTTTTAGAGAAAGTAGACACGAAACAGATTAACGAGGAAGCTTAGCTAGATGAAGACCAAAGTATACATGGAGTTGATATTATGGTAAAAGATGAATTTTGTACAAAATTTGTGTTACTAACTTTATTTCCTTTCCAAGGTCCTACTTTAGCCAGGTAGCTATGATGACCAAAAAAACTGAAAGTGAGTGACATAGTTAATAACAGGTCCCACTGCAAATTTTAATTCTTCCAACAACCAGTCATATATAAATACAACCTATCAATCAAGAATAGAGACAAATTTATTTTCCGATACTCGGAGTTTCGTGCCGTTTCAGGCAGTCTTCAGTCAGAATCGGAAAATAAATTTGTATCTATTCTTGACTGATATATCGCTCTACCGATGGTATAGAGCACTTTCTTGAATCGCAAGTCAGATTTGCATATAAATACAACCTAAGTATGTCTCCAAACAAAATTGGATTGATAATAACATCTAATACTGAAGCATGGAAAGGAGAAGCTGGCAAAGGAGAGTACTACAAAAAACGTTTCTCTAAAGTTGATAATACTTTTGATTATGAGGTCATTTATGGTGTAACTGGGTCTTTACCGGATATTTCCGAGTTTCCAAATTACCTTGGATTTGTGATCAGCGGTTCACATCATAGTGTAAACGATCCTTATCAATGGATCATGAATTTACAAAACTTTATCATTCAACTCGATCAATATAACAAAGAAACCGATAATAAGCCTGTCCGACTTTTCGGAATTTGTTTTGGACATCAAATTATAGCAAAGACATTTGGTGGACTTGTCCAACCAATCGCAAATAATAAATGGATATACGGTGCTGAGAAGATCATCTTCAACTCAACGATCACACCTGAATCTTGGTTTCAAAAGGCATTGAAGTGTGAAAATGAAGTAATGATGTGTCAAGTTCATAGTGAGGAAGTTAGCAAAGTTCCTAATAACGCCATTGTCGTTGCTGCATCAAATACGTGTGAAACAGAGGCTTTGGCATACGGTGGTAACATATTTTCAACACAAGGGCATCCGGAATTTGAGATTGAAGTGATGACTAATCTAGTTGGTTGCAACTTTCTTAAAAACAATATGATTACTTCTGAAGAATTTGAAATTGGAAAGCAACAAGTGGAAACGGTACCTTATGATTTGGTGACCGGTTTTGTGCTAGGATTTCTTAAACACTGAAAGCGTTTGGAATTTCTTATCACGTATTCGCCTCGTAGATCTGGGTGATACCGATGGATGTTTTCTCACACCAGAGACATTTCTTGGCGAGTTCAAATATTCATATCATCATCCCCTTCTCACAGACCCGGTAGGATCTTTTCAGCCAGTTGGGGTAAAAATAACGAACTGAAACTCGATGGGGATCGATATTCCCATATTTTTTTATGGCTAGGGATTTAAATTCCATTGTTTTCAAGTCAGAAAATTTATAGGAGATTGGAAAAATAGCATGATATTTTGCAGTGAGTGCATATTTTGCTTTACTATTTTCAGTGGGGACAAAAATTGAAGTATAATTCCACAGGGGACGATGTGTTGGCCAATTTTTCCAGTGGGAAGGGGTCCCAGTGGGTCTGTGAGAAGGGGTTATAATATAAAAAAGTATTCCTTTTCTCTGTTATCAAAGTTTGTAAACATTTAACTATCAAGAATCCATTCCATAAAAAGTAAGATAATGAAACTACTGCACTTTATTACACGAGATACTTAAATGAAAATATTTTTCTCTAGTTTGTAATTTCATACATTGTACATAAATAAGATACCATTACCGACACCCTAACATCCATCACTTATCATCTTTAGTTTCATCTTTGCTCCCAGATTATAAATATATATGTTAAACTAGACGATGCTATCGTCCGTTTTAGAGGGTCAGTAACCGCGGGAAAATATATTAGCGCAAAGTCAGGGCGCCAGGGCGGTTCACGGGAAAAGTGGCGGTAGAGTTTGGAACAAACGTAACACTGTAAACACCTCCACCAACTGCTTAATCCACCCGAATTTATCACGCCTCCTAAACTATTCCCTTTTTTAGTGATCTTGTGTAGACGATAGGATCGTCTAATGTTAGATTGGTAATTTTCCGAGAGATTTTCGAATGTTTAGCTAAAATATGTGTTAAGAAGAATTGACACAGTGACTAACAATGATGAGACAATTTAGTCTTTCCCATTCATCAAATATTTTTTCTAGCAAAATTTTAGTTATAGTTAAATTCCGAGGTAAATTCAAAATTATGACGAATAGAGTTAAAAGTTTAGGAAATAAAGTTTGAGAAACTTTAACCGCACGTGGTGGTCAAGCCTGTTTCATTATTTAAAAATGCTCTAAAATACTGAATCGAAGGCGAGCATGTATTTTTATTGAAAAAATACCATTTCATCAATAATATAATTTTCTTGAATTAAATTTCTCAATATTATTATCAATATTTGAATTTTGTAAATTCAATAGGTGTCTGTATACTATTCAAGGAAAATTAATGCCGATAAATTATTAAAAAATCAAAAATGATAGATTTTTATCCTTTCATTTTGTCTTTAAATTCACAACTTTTTCTAACTATGAACTATTCTCGTTTTAGAAACATACTAACACAGTACAACCGACAAAATTTGTCAACAAAGAAGCTTATAAAAGTTAAAACAGTAAATCTAGCTCATTTACAATCAGTAAAATACTCTTCGACAAAAATGTCGCCGAAAAAGATTGGATTTATCATGACCGAAGATGGTGAAAAATGGAAGGGTGAAGCAGGGATTGGAAAATATTTCTTACAACGATTCCAACAAGTTGATGATAGTTTTGAATATGAAGTCATTCACGGTGTAACTGGGTCCTTACCAAAAATAAGTCAGCTTCCAAACTACATCGGATTTGTGATCAGCGGTTCACATCATAGTGTAAACGATCCTTATCAATGGATCATGAATTTACAAAACTTTATCATTCAACTCGATCAATACAACAAAGAGAACAGAAATAAGCCTGTCCGACTTTTCGGAATTTGTTACGGACATCAACTGATTGCAAAGACATTTGGTGGAGTTGTCCAACCCATCGGAGACGGTAAATTTATATACGGTGCTGAGAAAGTGAATTTTACCAACAAGTTAAGCGATGAAGTATGGTTTAAGCAAGCTTTGCAATATCATTCAAGTAACATAATGGTAGCACAATCACATGGTGAAGAAGTTTACACAGTTCCTAAGAATGCAATCACAGTTGCCTCTTCGACAACTTGCAAGGCCGAAGCGTTACTATATGATGATCATATTCTATCTTTCCAAGGCCATCCAGAGCTGGAAAATGAAACATTAGGCCGCATTATTGGTGGGAATTTAATCCGTAAAAAGATTATTGATCGACAGGCTTTGGAACGTGGAAATGGGAATGCTAGAATGGTTCCTGCTGATACGTTAACCGGTATGGTGTTAGCTTTCTTAAACCATTAAATTGAACACATTAGAATAAATTCTTTGCACTGTTTTGGAAAGCTCGTACCCAGAGCCACTTGCGCCACGTTTTGATTTTACTGATGAATGTGATATAATCGTGAGCTTATCTGAATAATGAAAAGAGAGCTAAGGAACTGGGTTCGACTTTGTTGTTGTTGACAAACTCATAGCAGGATTTTCATACTTAGGCAACATAATTTTTGCCTTCCCTAACTTTTTGGTCAAGAAACGAAGTTAATGAGCTGTGTTCTAGAATTCTGGAAATAATTTGTTCTTTCTCATTTTTTTCTTAACCCTTAGAAGCCAGAATACGTATATATACGTTTTGAAAAGGCCATTTTACCGATACACAGTCTTTTGGTCATAACTCCTGACCACTTGAGATTCAGAGAAAAAAAATCTGCTATTTTTTGTAGCTGAGAGAAAGAGCTTTCCAACGATACCAAAGTTGATACCTAAATCGTTTGTCCTGGTCCAGAAATTGCCTTTGGAAAGAATAAATTTCCAGAAAAAAATGATGAACTTTTTGGCCTTTTTCAAAAAAAGACAGCGGCTTCTAAAGGTTAATAAAAAGTTTTTAAATCTTTAAAACTGGTCCAAACAGTCCAAAATGACTACTGGTACTAAGAGAAAGTAGATAAAGGCGTTTTAAATGAGAAATGAAAAACAATAGAGTCTATGTTAACCCTTAGAAGCCAGAATACGTATATATACGTTTTGAAAAGGCCATTTTACCGATACACAGTCTTTTGGTCATAACTCCTGACCACTTGAGATTCAGAGAAAAAAAATCAGCTATTTTTTGTAGCTGAAAGAAAGAGCTTTCCAACGATACCAAAGTTGATACCTAAATCGTTTGTCCTGGTCCAGAAATTGCCTTTGGAAAGAATAAATTTCCAGAAAAAAATGATGAACTTTTTGGCCTTTTTCAAAAAAAGACAGCGGCTTCTAAAGGTTAATAAAAAGTTTTTAAATCTTTAAAACTGGTCCAAACAGTCCAAAATGACTACTGGTACTAAGAGAAAGTAGATAAAGGCGTTTTAAATGAGAAATGAAAAACAATAGAGTCTATGTTAACCCTTAGAAGCCAGAATACGTATATATACGTTTTGAAAAGGCCATTTTACCGATACACAGTCTTTTGGTCATAACTCCTGACCACTTGAGATTCAGAGAAAAAAAATCTGCTATTTTTTGTAGCTGAGAGAAAGAGCTTTCCAACGATACCAAAGTTGATACCTAAATCGTTTGTCCTGGTCCAGAAATTGCCTTTGAAAGAATAAATTTCCAGAAAAAAATGATGAACTTTTTGACCTTTTTCAAAAAAAGACAGCGGCTTCTAAAGGTTAAAACCATGCTTTTTCTGACGTTTTGTGATAAGGTTAAAAAAAGACTGTCTTTACTGTGATTTTGGAGACCACTAAAAACAACTCAAACATCTAGGTTATATAAATATCATTTTAGATTTAGTTTTAGTTTATAATACGGAGGTATTTCGTAATTTACATTTTATAAGGTAATTTTTGCAAATAGGATGACTATGACTTCATGTCGTGTAAATATAATTGTAATGAATTTCAAAAAGACTCGAAAAATTATTTCAAAGATTTTGTGGAATTATTTCTTTCCTCTACAGAAAGAATCTTCTACGTTAGACTCATATCTCCCTAAACCAACACCTTGGAATCGTCCCAACGGAAAAAAAGTGAGCCTCAGTGTGGCAACTCACTTCTTCTGTAAGTTTCCTGACTGACGGGTTACTAAGAAAGCACTGTTAGAAAAAAAGAGTATTATAACTAAATTTACAAGTTAGTTAAATAGGTTCAAAATCAGTAATTTTTGAAATCTAATCAGATTATTCTCCACATTGAGTTTAAAGCCCGAAGGGCTAGAGAAGAATCTCTAACCATTCCTATGCACGAGAAAGAGAAACCACTTATTTCCCATCCGGAACGCGCCGCAATCATGTTGTTTTTGAGGATTGCATTTTTTGAAATCTTGCGATAGATTTTACTTTCAATATAGCGTTTGTGTAAAAACCACGTGCGGGAGTTCTGGATAGGCAATAAGTGGCTTCCTTTTCCATCCATTCCATCTCGAGTCTAGTCCTTCCGGCTAGGAAGTCAATGGTTCTCCATTTACTCTTAGGTTTTGGCCAATTTTCAGCCTCGTGTTCTTATAAAAAAAGCTTGTAAAGTAATAAAAAACTCACTCACCCCCATCGGTTTGGAGTTAGGCGAACACGAATAGGCCGGGTCATGAGTCTCAACGCGTAGCTCGAGAAGAAATGATCACCAGAAAGCAGCACCAGTTTTGGAGCCAACTCGGATAGCAAGCCAAACAAGTGTGAGTGAATCAATGGCAGGGTTTTTCAGATACCCAGCTCCTTGAACATTGACCAATCATCAACCAGTAATCTTGGTAAACTTCAACTTACATTATTGTTCTTATAGGTTTTAGAATTTTGAATATTTATCATCTATAATAACAATAGTCGAACGTGCGCAACGCACTGGGCTCAACTTCAGTGGCTTCAAATTATTCATAGGCCCAATTGTAGACCCCCAGATATTTACCCAATGAACAAGTGTGCCAAATTTCAACCAAATCCGACCATTTTGGAGGCCTGTAGGCTGCTTCAAAGCTTTAGCCTCGTTTTGGCGAAAACTCGTCCCCAGGCCCCAAAAATCAAAAATTTTGAAAAATGAAAAAAACACCCCCAGATATTCACCCAAGGAACAAGTGTGCAAAATTTTAGCCAAATCGAACAATTTTTGAAGTCTCCAGGCTGCCCCAAAGTTTTAGCCTCGTTTTGGCGAAAAACTCGTCCCCAGGCCCCAAAAAATCAAAATTTTCAAAAAATGAAAAAAAACACCACCAGATATTCACCCAAGGAACAAGTGTGCAAAATTTCAGCCAGATCGAACAATTTTTGAAGTCTCCAGGCTGCCCCAAAATTTTAGCCTCGTTTTGGCGAAAAACTCGTCCCCAGGCCCCAATTTTTGAAGTCTCCAGGCTGCCCCAAAGTTTTGGGACATACACACACACACACAGACACACACACACACACACATTCTCAGATTCTAACTCAACTGAAGTTGAGAATGAAATAAAATCTGAAAAATAAGGCATTTTTTGTGTTCAATTTTCCAGCATCTAACTTTTAAGTCTGGGCTTTTTGCTGTTTAGTTTCATATCTATTCCGAGCTCGGCGTTAGGCGAACACGAATAGGCCGGGTCGTGAGTTAGCTATATACCCAATAAAGACCTAATGTAATTCTATGTTTTAATAAAAAATAAATAAAAATTGAGAGTTAAATTTCAACACCTCAACTTCCCACTGGAGAAATTTGCCAAAATATCGTCCCCAGTGGAAAACTCCCCACTGTTTTCTTGCTCAAAAACAATGGAATTCAAATCCCTCGTCAAAAGGAATATCAATGTTATTATTACCCCCACTGGCAGAAAAAATCCCGTCGGGTCTGTGAGAAGGGGGTGTATTTCACCATGCAACAGTCTAAAATAGGGATATATATAGCATGAAAAAATAAAATGTTTTCTCCTATCAGACCTACAAACAACGAAGAGTGGCCGAATTCTTTTTCCTCTTAAATTTTATTTATATAATATTTAAATGAATTGCTTGTCAAATGGACTACGAGCACTTACAACAATCATATTTGACTTTTTCTATATTTCAGTATGTGTTAATACAAAGTATATGGTTTTGAGCACCCCGGTGACAAGAGCAGTCTATGCTCGCTTACCCAGCCCGCACTGATGAGTCCTGTGGTAAGGACGAAACACGTGTCTGCGGATAGGTGTAAGGACAGATATATGCAGGTTTCGTTCTCAATCCCCAATTATGTGCAGCTGATTCAGAAGCTTACCCAGCCCGCACTGGTGAGCCCTGGGAAGGACGGAACACGTGTCTGTGGATAGATATGTTTCAGTAGTATATTATTTCATGACCATTAAAAATGTACAATGTTTTTGGATAACTTAAAATATTTACAACGGTTAGAGTAAAAATAGATTTTTCTATAAGTTTCTATGTTTCAATTTTGATATATACAGAAAAATGTTTTCCCAGTTTAAAACTAAAATCATTCAATATATTAAATTTTATACAGTCACAACATTAAGGAGCCTCTTTAAGTTAAAAATGTCCCATGAATGGTAGGTAGATTTGATAAGAATACCTGACTTGCCAGGGATGAAGTGATTACCCAGTAATAAGAGCGAAATAAAATCAAAATTGACAGGTTGACATCTTTAAAAGCAGCGCCTGGATAGCTTTTGAATGTTTACCAAGCATCCTAGCCGACTGGCCAATGAAAACATTTGAGAATAAACTCAATTGACCCTCTCTAATTCTATCTTCAAGGGACTAAAGAAGTATAGAAAGATTCGAATTATTTGTACGACTTCCCAGCTGAGGGGACATTTGAATTCGGATAACAGAAAGATTCGAATAATGTACCGTAAATCCTCGAATAAGCGCCCCGCTCGAATAAGCGCCCCGCCTGAATAAGCGCCCCCCTTAGAGCCTAAAAAATTAAATAAGCCCCCGGGCGCTTATTCGAGGGTTTACGGTAGTTCCACGAATTAGAAAAAGTAAACCCAATTGAGAAAAAATTTAGCTAAGAAAATGAAACTATGGTTATAAAGTTATAAAACCTATACGATTTAACTATATTATTTACAATTGATCATATGCAATTGCTAACTTTAAAAATTTGGATTTTTTTAAAAACAAAAAATTGAAAAACAGTTTTGATTTGAATATATGGAGAGGTTGTATGTTGTTGCAAGTTAGCATTCAAACACTGAACTTACTGTGCCATCTGATTATATTTTTATAGCCCTTCTATTATCATTTGACTAATATTGATTTTTAAAAACTTTGAAAATCTATCATCATCGCTTCCAAAGGACTTATTTTTTTAACGTGGAAGGGAAAAAGGTTTGTACGTCTTTTACAACAACTTTCACTGTAGGAAGGAAGGAAGGAATGGTTTAGTACTTAGCAAAATAAATCCAAAACAAGCAGATATCATACATCGAGCTTTAAAACTTCCAAAAGATGGCGTATGTACAAGCCTTCAAGAAAAGAAATTATACCTCAGAATGTAACACTCGTTATAAAATCCAATGGTCAATTCAACTCATAATATTTGTGAGTGATAGGGTCGTAATAACAATTGAGGTCTGGATCGAACTTCAAATCCAAAAGTTCTTCTGATTGACTACCGTCCATTTTACCTATTAAAAAAAGAAATCTCAAACTATATTAGACAGTGCATATTTGATCTCCGAGAAGATTCTGATTACTCCGCGCTGGGACGTATGCGTAAGAGAATATGCTCAGGTTGCGGCATTGAGTTTCAAGCCCGAAGGGCTAGAGGTCAATCTCTTTGGTAGGATTTGAAGCCAACAAATCCTACCAAAGTTGCGCGGCCTTGAGCGACCCGCCTGGTTTTTACACAAATGACAGATTGAAACTAAAATTTACCGCTTATTTCGAAAAATATATCACTCGAAACCAAAGGAATTGCTAGATTCAATCCGACATCAAAAATACGGCGCATATTTTAAGGCTTCAATTTTTCTTGCCTGAGAAAGGTTAGAGATTGACCTCTAGCCCTTCGGGCTTGAAACTCAATGGGTTGCGGACCCCTTTCGTCAAAAATGATAAGATTCAATGAAGAAATTCTGAATTTTTTCCAAGGTTTCAAGTCTAAAAAAAAATGTTCTTATAATTGGGCTTTTCCAGAAAAAATTCGTTCATGGGGGGTGGAGGATATATTATTTTTTCTGTGATCTACCCCTGGACATTTCGATTTTTCACCCCCTGGACACGTGTTTTACCCCTGGACAACCATCAAGTTGACCCCCTGGACAGAAATATTTACCCCTGGACATCGCAGATTCACCCCATGGACATGGCAGTTTTTCAGGGTTTTTTTCAATACCCCTGGACAATATATCCTCCACCCCCCATGAATGGTTTTTTTCTGGAAGAGCCCATTTTCACTATTTTGAGAATTTTGGTCTGAATTTAATGAAAATTGAATGTTTTGGAGTCTGCAAAGCATTTAAATCTTTCTAAAAACGTTCTTAGATTTTTAGCCTTGAAGCTTTACTTTGCTGTTATATAAAAAAGCGTCCATTTACAAATCAACATACCTGGGTAGTTATTGTTCGGATCTGCTTGTTCACCAACGCGGGGTGTTGCTGGTATGGTGGCTGATAAGTCCAATGTTGAATTCAAACTTTGAATCTCATCTTGGTATCTACAATGATAAGTGAAATAAAAAGCATTACTATCTGTGGAAACATCACTATCTGTGAAACATTATCTGTGGAATATTTGTGGAAAATAAAGGAACACACATAAACCGCTTATGGTAGACTAGTACGGTGTTCGCACAGCGAACGGGATTTGGAACTTTTGGATAAAAAACTAATGACAAAAGCCAATAAGTGGGTAATTTTGGGACCTTAACTGGGACTTTTTTCCCAAATTTGTCTTATGAGGAGCAAATATAGGAATTCACTTTTTTCAACGCTTTTACAAACTGAAATTAGGAAAATAGGGGATTGAAAATATTAGATTTTATGGTTTTTTCGACCCTTTCCGGAGATTTTGAATATCCAAAGAGGTACCCACTCGAACCCGTTTGCCTATGTAACCTCCCTTTCTCCGGGGCCAGAAGAGGAATGTAACATTACCTGTAGTTTCGAAACTTCTTGGGTGGCATATCCGTATAAGTTGTATCATCACTACATTCTGAAACATTATCACTATCTTCTGCATCTTTGCTTTGCATTATAAG
This sequence comes from Clytia hemisphaerica, assembly GCF_902728285.1. Classification (NCBI taxonomy): domain Eukaryota; kingdom Metazoa; phylum Cnidaria; class Hydrozoa; order Leptothecata; family Clytiidae; genus Clytia; species Clytia hemisphaerica. The sequence continues at coordinate 2,713,240 of NW_027103414.1, forward strand.
TGAACCTAACTGTTCCTTCAAACGTTGTCTTAAAGCCATGTTTGGTGATTTATCTAACATTTTGTTATTATGATCCATTGTCATGGCAACTGAATTATTGGTTTGATCTTGAGAACTATTTAACCATGACATACTATCTGAATCACATGATTCTCTCATAATGAAAGATGAGGGGATAATACTTTTCTGTTGTTTTTCTGCTCTCGTTAGTTCTGAATCTCTGGAGATTTGAGGCTGGATTTCACCATTACTGTTCAGATTATCACTACTTGAAAAGTCGCTGATGATACCGCTACTGGTGTCAGTTTTCTGGTCAATTTCAATTTTCAATTGATCTTCATCTTGTGATACGAAGGAGTGACTATTTTTCAATGACGTCCTCTCCTCGTGGGTATAATTCTGATTCATATCTGTGACATGTAGTTCTGGTGAATTCCCAGAGCTTCTATGTTCTTCGTTTACATATTCTTTATCTGTCCTCTCTAAGTCAATATCAGATATTCCAGAATCTGGAATATTCTCGTAGGAATGTTTTTTGTTATTCATGTTTTTCGAAGACAGTATCTTATTACTAGTATTTTCATTCTTTAGTTCTTGTGGTAGAACAAGCATAGATGTAGACTCTGAATATTCCCAACTCAAATCGACACCAAACGATTTCTCTAGCTCCTTATGATCACCGTTTGAAGCATTAGAAATAGTGTAAGTGTCATTATGTCCGCCATTTTGATGAGGTGAGATTTGAGCCTCAGGTGAAGACTTCTTTTGTGGTTGATCAAGAAATTTCGGTCTAGGAGCACTTTCATCCCCGTTCCGTGAAGAAGACCGCGATTTGGATTCACTTGCTGGCCGACTACGAGAGGTCGACGATTTCTGTTGCGAAACACTTAACGAGTTACGATTCTGTCTAATAACAGATCTTGGTCTAGACGAGTAAACATACAAATCACTGTTGGCGCTATTACAACTACTATACGTAGATTCATCTTCTCGACAACTACTCCGAGTTCTCAATTTCAAATAGTCATCAATCTCATTTTCATCTGCTAGAGCCATTAATTCTTCGTTCGTTTCATCCTCGTTCGTTTCATCCTCGTTCGTTTCATCCTCGTCGTTTGTCGTTGATGCGAAAACATTGTCGGTCAAGTCTTCGTTATTCGGTACATCATTTTCGGCTCTTGTTATTTGATCATCGGCACCGTCTCTTGTATCACTCTCATCGTTCTCGGTTTGGGAGATAGAAATACTTCTGCCGTATCTATTATTTCGCTTAGTCGTTGATCCGATTTTTGGTAAAACCGTCAAAGATTTACTTTTGAAATGCAATTCTCGGTTATCACTGATATCTTTCTCTGTTTGTTCTAGATCGAATGCTGAGCGAGAAATACCTTTCTTGATTTTGAGAACAGCTGGTAGTTCATCTGGTTCTGCTATAGAAGGGCGCCGCCTGTTTCTTGAGTCAGCACTTTTCGAGAAGATTTGTTGTTTCGGGCGGTCATTTGTGGCAGGTATTTCGCGTGATCTGACGTCAGCACTTTTAACAATACGCCCTCTTCGTACGTTTGGTGTTTTATTTTTCTTACCTGACGGCGGTCGAGGTTGTAATGGTGTTTTCTTCTCCACCTGAACGCTTGGCGGGCGAGCTTCCAATTCATTATTGTTCAAATCTAGTTGGCGAACGCTTTTAGCCGATGGTCTCGAAGGTAGAATGCTAATACCTCTAGAAGTTAAACTTGGTTCAGAGCCATTTGAATCAGTTGATTGCTTAGTCTTTGATTTTCCGGATTTAGAAAAACGACGTGCGGTATTTGAGCAGTCGGTACCTTCCTCTAAATCAAGTTTAGAACGAGATCCTGAACGAATACGAGATCCGAAAGCGATATGAGAGTTTTCTGAAGTGTTTGTTGACGGTTTGACGGGTGTTCGTTTGAGTGGGTGGCCACCAGTACCAGCACGTATATTGATGTTGGCTTCGTCAAATGTCTGTGAATCAATAATCTGAAAAGGAAAGGGAATAAAAATTCCATATTGACATTCATGATTGAGAGCATGGGTTAAAAGAAGTGAAAATCACTGCTTATGTTTGTTGTTTTCACCAAATAGAGACTGGATCTAGTGGTATGGATTTGCTGCTACCACCTCAAGCAAAGCCAAAAAACGATGTTTGCCAAATTTGGCTTTTTGATAGACTTGATGGCGCTGATAAGTGGTCCCCGGGCTAGTTTGTTGTAAGACTAAGGCGAAATACTATGAAAAGCAAATGGTTAAAGAAAGAGAATCGTAAACTGGCTGCAGTTAAAATCTCAGAGGGATTGATTTTCAGCTGGATGGAAGAGGTGATTCCCACACAGAAAAGATTTAAAATTAGATAGTTGAAACAAAGTTACTTTCAAACTCTCACCTGTGTTAAAAATTGTATGTTGACAGGAAAATTTAAATTCTTCGGGATATCAATACTGTGTTCCGGTTTGTCCTTCAAAGTGAATATTCTCTTCAATTTACAGTTGGCTGAGATCACAAGACTGTCAACGTGACTAAAGGAGTTTCCTTCGAAATAACTTGCCACTAGATCCTTCATATCAAGACCTAGGTTGATCCAAGAATCAGTTTCGACTACGGAACAAGGCATTTTAACGTGATGAGCTGTGATCGAAATCTCGCGCGTTGAGCTGGAAAAGATGATGCGTAGCTTTAGGTTGGATTGCGTGATGACTGAAATTTCAAGTGTGAATGAATTTCCCGATTGAAGTGATAATTGAAGGATGAGAAATTGCTGAGTTAGATGTAATGATTGTTTCGTGTTTTTCGGGTACGCGATTTTGGATCGCGCAGAATCTCCATTCAAGTTGAGGATGAATGTTCGTAATAAGTTATCAAATTCCTTCCGAACTGCTGATGATGGACCATGTACTTTCAACTTGGATAAAGGATCTTTACCGTGAACGGAAAAGACGTCGAGAGAAGGACCTCCCTATAAAAAAGAAAGAAAGAAGAGATATAAAATTGAAGTTTAATACCTGTAGTTAGAATTTAAACATCTAGAGTCATCGTTATTAGCATTGACCATCCCATAAGAAGAAGTTGGCGTATAATCTAGAATCCATACACGTTTTTTTTTTAAGAAACTAGTTTTACCAAGCAGCCTCGATATTTCTTAAGAAATCGGTCTTTTGAGCCTTAAATGTTTCTTACATGTTTCTAAACTTTTTGACATAATCAGCCTCATGGAAGGCTGGATTGGAAGGTTATTAAAAAAAAAACGAATAAAAAATGTTATTTTCTCATTCTCAGCCTCAGCATGTTTCTTAGATGTTTCTTAGTTTTTAGGCATTCTGAGCCTCATGTTTCTTAAAAGTGTGTTTCTTAAAAACGTGTATTCTAGATAACCTCGTATTCAAGTTCTTTCATGAATTAAAAACATGTTTCTCTCTTGTTACAGCATACTGATATTCTAGCATACATAATCTATGATTTCTCTCATCTCACATTTTCAAAAAAATGGACTGTTACAAAATTTTTATACTCTCAAAAGCATCCTAAAGTCAAATGAGAGAGTTAGACCTCGTTTTGAATAATTCATTTTTATGCAGCTGATTTTGCAAGGGTAGGGTGCAAGTTGGCTTTTTTTGTCTTTATATTAAAAAAAAAAACCCGCAAGAATTAACACTTTCAATAAGACGAGTAAATTCCTATCTTTTTCAGCTAACAATACCTTTATTACAATCAATAGATACTTTTAAAGTAACATAAGTTTGCTTAATATTTTTTTTTTAATTTAATATATTTTTCATGACACTTAAATGAATGAGGATAGAAGAAACCCTGTCAACCCTCAGCGGCGCGGTCAACTTTTGAGGAGTTTGGTAACGAAAATTCAAGGAAAATTCTTCTCGACGACGGTATCGAAAATACAATGTAGGAGTGCTTTTGTGTAACATACACTTACATCATGGCGTTCTAAATCTAGATTTAGAATCCAGTGTCTTACATGGTTACTACATTGGCCTTTCTAGTCGAGCAAATCTGCTCTAACTTACAGTTTGAAGTAAAAGAATTACTACATTCATGTTTTTTATGAATTTCAGATAATTTTGAGCAAATTTGGCTAATTTCTTCAATTCTATAGGTGGCCAATAATCTTACAATGTTCAGCCTAAAATGTTATTGCCTTCATAGCTTCACGCAAGGATATTGGACAGGAATCTCGAATTTTTGCGCGCGCGCGTTTGTTCGTATTGTATGTTCCGGCTAATTAAGTGTTCCGCAAAAATATGGCGGTAAATTATACAGCGGCAAATGCTATACACATTTTCATATTACGTTATATGCTATTATATGCTATTACAATTATTATATATTACAATTCATAAGTTTTGATTTAGCATTGAAAAGCTGAAGCTAGTGTTATAAATGCAAATTATAGAAAAAGTATATAATTACACCATAACACGAATTACAATATTACTTTTGCAAATCAAAACAAACAAAATGGCTGACTGGTTATGATAATGATTTGATTCTTTCGTCTTTGACTGGAAAAAGTGTTTTGTATGTCTAATTTTGTTTCTTGTCTTTAAAACTGAATAAATACTCTAATTTAGTCAGAGTTCATTTCAGCAATGATTTCAATTCTTTTTCGAATCTTTAAAGAAATTTGCTCAAGTTTTCAATGTACATTGTTGATATTTTTTGTTCAAACTGTAATTTATCTTTGTCTGTTATTTTTAATAACTACTTTATTGTTTATAGAGCTTCTTGAGCTTTAAAGCCCATTATATGGTCGTAACTCGGGAATGTCTTTCTTAACTTGGTAAAACAAGATACCGGCAAATACAAAAAAGTAGAAGTATCATATGAATCCAAAATTGAAGTGAATCAATGTAAACAAACTTTATTTTTTTGGTCTTCAAAATAGATTACCTCACTTAGAGTGTTTTCACTGTTTGTTCAGTGTGGTAAAGTTATTTGGAAAACATGAAAAAAGTTTGTATATGCGCACATTCAACTTTTTCAGTTGTGATAGCATACGTAATAACTTGCGCTCCAGTAGTTTGGTGAAATAGCTCAAATTCTAGCTTTCCAAGTTAGAGGGACCTTCCCGAAGGCATTTACGTGGTTAGACTAGGCACGCAGACAGTCAGACAGAAACACCATAAAGTGAAAGTATATAGCTTTAAACTCAAAAGTTAGCTTCCGAAGGCACGTCTCTTCATTGTGTGCTTGCAATCATCTTAATGGATTCAATCTTTTCACTTGGAGAAAAGATTGCATCATGAAAAATACTATGCACTTTAAAAAAATTAGGCCTTTCAACTTTTCTCGATGTACTCTGCATGGACCACAATGGATTCCTTTATTTTCTTTTGACCAATAACATAAAAGATTTTGCTTGAGAAGTGCAATCACAGCGTAGGCGAGGGAGTCCGGGTCTTAGTGTTGGTTTATTTCGCCCTATTTAGATGCGCAGAGTGTTTAGGCAAGTCAACAGAGAACATCAATCAATCAATCAATAATTAAATCAATCAATAATCAAATCAATTAATTATTCCTGATTATTTTTTATGTTTCAATCTTTAAAGCATTACAAGCTTTATAAGTGCATGACATGACCTTTCATTGGGGGCATTTAGTGAAAGCTATGACTAGTTATAAACAGGGTCCTAATAAAGAAGTGTAAATTAAACAAATACATGTGTTTTCACCTACCTGAAATTCATTTTTAAACATGTTTCGTCCAACCAAACTCTTTCATTATTCTTGTGCAAGAACAAAGGTACCAAAAACAAATACAACCACAGTACCAAGGTTTTATTTCATGTTTGTTATCCTCTTTTAGTGTTTATTATTTTTGCGTCTGGTGAGAAGAAAATCAATCGTAAACCTAACATTAACTTGAATACAAGAAAAATATCCGTTAATACAAACCAGACTGAGCTAACGCCTTGGATTATTTCAATTTACCAAGAACTATGAAGATAATACCTAATTAAAACAACCATAAATCAGACCAAACAAATTGTAAATTTTCTTTATCTTTCATCAATTTTATCAGGAATTGTGAAGATTATACCTAATTTAATCTACTGAAATGGTTATGAAGAATAATCCTAAAAATAGTGTAATTTTTTGAATAAACAATACACTCAAAGAAGCACCGAAATCATGATTTCTACCCACATTTTCTTCTTGTTATTTTCATACTATAGAAAAAAATGAAACCGAGTCAACTGGCAGACAATAAAAAATAATAGAGAAAGTCAAGCTAAAGCTGAAGAATAGTACTGAGCTGACAGTCAAAATTCTAGGATTTCTATTTTTATTTCAAGCCATAGGAATGTTCCTGATTCGTTTAGAGGTTAAAAAAAGCAAATAAAAATATCCTGAGATATAAATAATAGATACCTTATTATTCCCATATGTATTACAGAATTATATTAAAGAAATAAATTATTTATCCAAAAATTTGAACTGCAATTAGTATTCACACGTACTGTGTTTTTTAAAATAACCAAAGAAAGAGATTTCAGAAGAGAACTGATATTTTATCTCTCATACACACTTTTTATAAGAATAATTAAAACAACAAAGAGGCTCAAAAAGTCCAAAAAAAAATAATTTAAGAAAGACAATGTTAAATCTGGTATGGCTATACAATAAATAATGTATCGGACGGAGGATCGAGATAAAGATACCATTAGATGCTACAAATTTCCAACATGTTTCGGCCAGGGCCGTTTTCAAGGTTTATACAATAAATAATAATAACATTTATTTTTAGTTGCCTGAAGATTGTCAAAAAAGTGGCATGAAACTGCCAGTAGCAGAATAAAAAAGTGTCTTCCTGACTACAATAAATAACATAAAGATCTAATAAAAAAAGAGTACATTTAGCAAAATTAAATCAAAGTTTCCCTTCTCACTCTAAATAAATAGTCAGCGTTCTTGGTAGTAAATTTTCCCAAATACAGTATTACTGGTAAAATGAATGATGAATTACAATTTGACATAATACTTTTGTCAAGATAGCCTTTAAACCCTCAAATTAGTTCAGTAACGTATTGAAACAACGAGTGAGAAACCAGACATACATGAAACACTACATGTTTTTTTTATAAGACCATCCAAAATTTTTGAAGCCTTCGGATGTTCTTAACTTTTTGGATTTCAAGCCTAAAAATATTTTTAACATGTTCTTATTTAAACCATTTTCGGGTGTCTTTGAGTCTACAAAGCCTTAAATGTTCTTAACTTGTTCTTAACATTTTGGCCATCGAAGCCCTATTTCTTACATAGTTTGTTAT
>NW_027103415.1:0-2636 GCF_902728285.1 Clytia hemisphaerica
CAAATTTTTGTCATCTCAACAGCCAAAAATAGAAACTCGTGGTTGCGCCTCTGCAAAGCGACTAGTTCATAATCATTGCCGTATATGGCAATAAATAATATTTTTTCTTTAAAAAGTAATATTTTTTCACAACCAGAGAAAATAGGGCTTGGTTTCTCTCAGAGCATATTTTTTGTCTACAACATTTCCGTGCTATTTCACAAGCGTTTATTTTATTTTTTTCCAAAAATAATGCCTCATTTTCTAATCCCTTTGAACATTTTTATTTTTTTTTGGAATCTTTCACTCTTTCTCTTTTCTTTTTCATTATCGTAGGAAAGAATAAATTTCTAAATCTCATTAGCGAAGATATGAATTTCGGGTTTCGAAGGGATTAAGACAAGCATCTTTCAGAAATTTGTCTAGAGATGTTGTATTGTAGTTCTGGCCGGTAACAGGTTATTTCTGAGGTTAAGCAAACCCCAGGGTGGCTTAGGCATATGAATATACTTGAGTTCCCCTATATACCCAGCCAGTGCAACACTACGACAACTCAAGACAAAATTCTGAAATGATTGAAGCTTGATTATAATCTAAAAAAAAAATGGCTATTTTTTAATTTCAATTTGAGTATATCTGCATAGGCGGTTTTAGACCATGTCGAACTTATCAGATGAAGAGGTTTGTAATTGTGGAATCATTGTCTTTTAACGAGCGTTGCACTCCTCCGCATGTTTCCGACGTACTTGCTCTATTGTCTTGAACCGCCAGTGATCTGTATGTCTGAGTGTTTTTTTCAAAAAATTGAGGCAGACCGGAGAATTCAAACATGGTCGAGGATTTAGCTTAAATTTGGCACACTTGTTCAACTTTTTTCTCGTTACTTATTGTTGCTATTACTATAAAAAGATAATTTGGTTTGATTTAAAGAACTTAAGCTGTATTTCTCAATCAACCTTTTTTCTTTCTCAGAGAAAGGATAGAACCAAACGAAATTCAGCAAAAAATCATAAATTTTAACGATAAAATGTCGAGTTTCAATAAAAATTTATAAGATTCGTGTTACAGTATATGGCCCCCAAAACGGAGACGGCCCCCAAAACGGAGGTTTTCATTAAAATGAAGATTCTGACTTTTATCAGAATTAAACGATTTTTGTTTATTTTGAAAGAATGATGGTTATACTTAAAAATGAGCATGTTTTTGCTGGTTTGAGACGGACTCAAAATAACAAATTTGCGTCTAAAGGAAATATTTTAACACCAAAATTAGATAAAAATTGCATATAACTCACTCTAGCTCCTTGGATATTGAAAATAAGTTATGAAAATGGGGTAGAGGAAACTTTCTACACCTAATATGCCGTTCAGAAAATGCAAATACATCTGTGACTTTAGAGGCTGGGTAAAAGATATAGCATCTTGAAAGTCAACCAGTATTTTGGAGCCCTAGAATCAGCATTGACGAAACCGAAAATTCCAAATATGAGAAAAAGCAAAAAATCTTGGAATTCTATTCCTATCAGCCTGAGTTAATAGTTTATAACAAAAAATTAACATTATATATAAAAAATTTTCACTGAATCAGCAAAAACAGCAAATTCTGTCATTTTTTTGCAAAATATAGGAGAAAAATATCTTTAAAGCTTAATATTTTAATAATATTTTAATAGTTTCAGTTAAGCTTTTTTTCTAAAATTTTCACAGCTTATTCCATACATGAATGGAACTATTTTCAAAAGAGATTTGTTTCCAAAAACTCGATTAAGACGTTGTTAAATCAAAATTGTCATTTTGAAAATTTCTAAGTTTTCAGTTTGGACCTTGCAATATCGAAAATCTTCAAATATTTCTTAAAAATCATAAATTTTACATCCATCGGGTCGTAAATTTAAGGGAAAACACAAATATGTTCATAGTTTTTCCCCCTATTACCACTGGGCTTAATAATTTGATTTTAGCTACACCTCCGTTTTGGGGGCCCCAAACCTGCATTTTGACAACCAGGGGTATACTGTAAAAATTTTATCAAATAAATTTATGCCCAAAACCCTCTAAATTATATTTCAAAACTATGGTCAAAATTTTGTATTCATATCTTAAAGATATCTCGAGAAATCGCTAAAATTTCAAACCTCCGTTTTGGGGGCCATTAGAAAAAAGCTACCTATCTTTAAGCGGCGGTTGAAAAATATTGTTGAAATTGAAAATTTTGAAAAAGAACTTCCAGGAAATAAAGTAGAGATGTTAAAGGTTTTCATGCAGCAAAAATCTTTGTAAAATCTCTTTTCCTCTAGATTTGAGAGAAACTTCAAATTTGATCGCCGTTTTGGGGGCCACATACTGTAATTCTCTTTCGCTGCTATCGTTTTTTTTCTCACTGCTCATACCTTAATAGATCTTATCGGAGTCTTTTATTTTTCTAAGAAAGCGATGCATTGTGGGATTGTTTCGGGATTATTACAATAGGAATCTCTTAGAAATTCCTCGAGAGAATTCTATTGTAACACTCCCAAAATAATCCCACAATGCATCGCTTTTTTAGGAAAATCAAAAACTCCGATAAAAGGTCTATTGCTCAAGGTCTATCTATGGCAACCGTTTATTCTCCAAAAATATTTCCTCTCTCTCTTTAAAATTACTGTTCTGAACAACGTG
>NW_027103416.1:0-8049 GCF_902728285.1 Clytia hemisphaerica
TAACGATTAATCACGAGTAACAAAGGAGGAAAATAGTAATTTGCACGAGTCCGAAGGACGAGTGCAAATTACGGTATTTTCTCCTTTGTTACGAGTTTTTACTAGTACTAAACATACCCTGAATTGCTTGGGTTTGTCACCTCCACGAACGCTTTTACCAACAAGTGCCCAAGGATCTGCATTTCGAAAAGCATACAACATTTCAATGCCATTCATTTTACTCCAACTGCGAAAAGCGATTCCTTTGATTGTCATAGGTTTTCCGAATTGCATTTCAATGTAGCTGATTTTAGTGCAGTCATCCCCGTCTGGAAAGCGTGTGAGAAAACGTGCATAGTCAGGATTTGTATTTGCGCTTAGCTTATCATTCACACTGACGTCGGAGATCTGCCCATCTGATATCCCAATTGGTTGATGACACAGATCGGCTGAAAAGATAATGCAATATAAGGTCATGTTATAATGGAAAATTAATTTCCAGCGGAAGAACTTCACGAGATTAAAATCTTTAAATTGAGTTTCTTTCAGAAATGTGCAAGCTATAAGAGTATTCATGATATGCACCATTGCAATGTCTTCCACGGACCCAACAGCTGATTGGTTGAATCTGACGTGTTGACTTATTTTACGTCACTTAGAACCAATCAGCTATCGAGACCATGATGTAATGTAAGAAGACATTGCAATGGTGCATATCATGAATAGTATTTTTTCAAGTAATTTTGTTGTGCATGTTGAAAGCAGCTTTAAAAATTAAAACATAAAACTTGATTCTATTCTACTACCACCTCCTGTAACCTTGAAAACCTCCACCCCTTTGCTTTGGGTGTGATCTGATGGAAAATAAACTTATAATTACCAGGGATGCTGTTTTGACCATGGACTTGCACAACCAACCAAGATAAAATCAAACCCAAACATTTCCGGTATATCGTTATCATGTTGACAAGTCTTGATTTTACATTATAATCCTTGCCTTATTTGATTATTTCACAATTTTTATCTGATGATTAAAGTACGAAGAGAAAGCATTTATTAGGGTCTACTAAAAGAGATGTGCGACCAAAAATTAAGGATGTGCGACAATTTCTGAACAGAAAACAAAGATCAACTGAGAATGTATATTGAATTTATCGTTCTGAATAAATTGGACTTCTAACACCTTCATGTTTTGTGAGAGTCGATCATTATGCTACTGTAACTCTTCCTGTTTGGAAGTGATTGGAATTCGAGCACAGTTCATTATGGTACAAGTCTGCTATAAAAATCTTCACACTACCAATCGGAAGAATGTTAGTGAGACACAGCCTCATCCTGTATTAGATGAATGTATACTGAGTTTCATCGTTCTACATCTGTAATCTTAAGCTTCCCTAATAAGCTCGTTTGACGTCTATCGATACTTTGATTATTATTCGGTTTGAAAAAGCAAAAGTAGCGAAAAGAGTGAAAGTAGAAGGTCTATCAATGTGTAGTATTTTAAAGACACCAAATCTATTCCAGTATTCTGACATTCTTATTTGTAATAGCCTACTACGGCTATGATCAGGTAATGAACGCCAGAGAACGTGCCACCATTGTACTGTTGTTGTAATTATATGGTTGATTACATTTAGCTTAGAAATGTAAGGGAGGAGTGGGGTAATTAATCCGTAATAGCCCTGCTATAATCACCCCGCGAAAAGAGAAAAAGAAAATATTCGAAGAAAGGCCTTACGACTTTTTTCAAAAATTAATCGATTTCATAGTTTTGCAATTCGAATATTATGATTGGTTAGCTGTCATTCGAACTTCGAACTTGTTTCATTGAAAACATTTCAAATAGCCCTCACTACGTTCAGGCTATTTTGAAATGTTTTGAATGAACCTCGGGACTGTTATTCCCAAATCACCCTCCAAACCATGTTATTACTAGTACTTACTAGATTCACACAAAATTATAAATAATATCCAAGTTGTTATACTTGTAATCTTGCAATGTCATATATTGGAATAATAATAATATTGGAATATCCCCGTATCATCATCAAAGCACATCACAGGCTATTACATGGAGTACAATCATGAGAATCGATTGTTGTCAAACATAAAAAACAGTTCCATTACTGGAAAATAACAATTAAAAGTTGAGAGTTGAGGCAAAATCATAACTGTTCTCATTTAGTATCGTCGTGACAATTACAGTCGTTTATCAAAATCCAAAATTATTATACTTCAATGCACATAACTGCAAGGACAAGTTAGTAAAAGCAATGTACTCATATCGAAGCTTTTGAGCACTTAAAATAGTATCGATAGAGCTTTTGGAAATATGAAAACATGTAGAAAAATACAAAAAGTACACTTCGCTTCAGATCCTTTTGAAGTAGCTGAGTCAGCAAAAAAACAGTTCAAGAGTCCAAGATGGTTCTTGACGCTTCGCTAATTTGTCAAATTTATGAGGTGCCGTTTTTCATAAAAAAGACACATACAGAGACAGAAGGACGAACTGAAAATTGCAACCGAAACAACTCCATTTGGAAAAAAACATCAAAAAGAAATTCACAGAGCAGCAATAGTTAGAAAGAGATTTACCTTGTAAACAATGTTATTGTTGTCATTACCTTATATCTCAAGAGGGTGAGATTTTAATTGAACTGGCTACAACAAACCAAATTTTAGAATAAATTCTAAGAATTTTTGATCCAATTTAAAAAAAGACTCCATCTACCAATAGGTAATCCAGTAATCTAGTTTCTTTATTTATAAGAACAAAGTATGTAAGAACAATAAGACTGATTAATTAAGAAAATTCTAAGAACATTCTTTTAAAGGTGTGAAGACATGCAGTTTCTTAGGAAATCATATCACAAACTCCCCAAATGCTAAACATAAGACACATTGATAACATTTCTAGCAGTTTCTAGGCTAAATTAAAGTCTAAAAAGTCGAGAATCTCTTGGGGCTTCAAAACCTTTTGACGTTCTAGATAATAAATAAGTAAGAATAATTTCACTTTCTCTTGGTCGTAAAATCATAATTAAATCCATTTTAAAATGTTACGTCAAAAAGAGTGTAAATACACATTTAGAAACCACTAATTACAGGAGCATTTACCAAACCTTATAATATGATTTCAACTGTCAGCACATTTTTATAACTCGCAGCAGAAAATTTTCAGTTCATTAGATTATCATTAAAAACAAAATGAGATCCATGTCAGAATTTTAACTTTTGCGTATTAGTTCTAACAGGTTCAGCCTTTTAGCGCTTTCCTGTAAATTTATAAAGAGAGGCATAATACAAGCTTTTTTATAAGAACCAGTAATTTTTTAATTTTTTTAACTAAAATTATTCTTATCCTGTTCTTATTTCGGCAAAAAATGAGGCATTTTAGTTTTCCATAACTTTTTTTTAACAATCTAACACATAATTTGCAGATGATCTGGAGTTTTTACAACGTCGGCTGAAGATTTCTTCCTGTGTATTTTACCGAAACAGTTCTATAATCGTGATATTATGCTGTACACCCCCACAAAATACATGAACCCTCTAGGTCCAGAAGGTCCCAAGGTCCCGAGATGAAAATCCCTGCAAAAAATAATTGTACCCATAGGTCCCGAAAGTCTCAAGGTCCCGAGATGAGAATATATCAAATACACCCCAAAATATACATACACCCCTAGGTCCCAAAGGTCCCAAGGTCCCGAGATGAGAATATACCAAATGCACCCCAAAATATACATACACCCCCTAGGACCCAAAGGTCCCAAGGTCCCAAGGTCCCGAGATGAGAATATACCAAATACACCCCAAAATATACATACACCCCCTAGGACCCAAAGGTCCCAAGGTCCCAAGGTCCCGAGATGAGAATATACCAAATGCACCCCAAAATATACATACACCCCCTAGGACCCAAAGGTCCCAAGGTCCCAAGGTCCCGAAATGAGAATATACCAAATACACCAGCCATTCCTGGTTCATCATTGTTGTTATCGTTAAATTTTTTGTATTTCCAGCACAACATTTTTAGACCTCATTGTTCTTATATAATTTTTCTAATAAGATAGAGTACATGATTGAATTATTCTGTCTGTCTCAAGTCACAAAATAATAAAGCAGAGACAAGAAAGGCTGTAAGTTTTGATAGAAATAAGATGAGATAGTAGCTTTTTAATTTTTGAAAAGATATTCAAGAGTGGATTATCATCATTATAATTCGATCAAAAGTTTTACAGCATTTGTTGTTTCTACTGCAGCAAGCCTGATGATTATATTGAGAAAAGACTTTAATGCTGAATTTCAAGAAAAAAATATCGATTTCCAAATTTGAAAACTCAGCTTCTGAAAGTGATTGTGTAAATAGTAAGCCTTTTCTAAGGATACAACAGCTTCTATAGGATACAACGGCTTATATAAACGAAAGACAAGTCTAGGATATAATTGAATCTCACTCATTAAAAATACAAGGCAAAGACAATCCTTTAATAAAGAACTGAATAAAATTGACTGCAAAGAACTCATTGGAAAACACCCTAAATAAAAATTCTCTCAAAGTAAAAACTGAAAAAGCTGAAAAGCAATAATACCCTTGGAGACAATTCAAGTCATATGGAAGCATTATAAAACATCATCAAGCAATTTGTTATTCTTTCTTTCACGTTTACAATATACCTCTAAGTGTATACAAACATAAGGTCAAATTTCTTTTCTCCCCCTTTTCAGACAAGTCTCAGCGAGTAAATTATTAAAATGTTTCAACTATGAGCAGGGTATTTACTTACTTAGACAAATAATAAACTATAAAATGTATTAAGTGTTCTCTGTAAAAGGTAATCAAATATTCAAAAAAATGAAACATTATTAACACTGGGCGAAATAAGAGATTTCCAATCCGGGGAATACCTTGAAAATATGATATTTCCATATACTTTTGTAAATATGGAAATATGACTTTTCTATATTTCCAAAGTTGTGGAAATATCATATTTCATGATGTTTCCAATTCTGAAATTCATTGAAACATCATATTATTTTTATATTTCCAAAAGTTGGAACTATTTTGAAAATATGATATTTCAGATTTAGAAAACTTTGGAAATATAGAAAAGTATATGGAAATATCATATTTTCAAGATATTTAAAGGATCGGAAATCTCTTATTTCGCCCAGTGTCAGTTTATATGTAATTTGACACCTTCTTTTACGTAATCCAAGAAAAATTTATGAAAAGTAACAGAGCATTATCACAGCAATGAAACGGTGATTGCTTTTATCAAAATACTTTATTTTTATTTCCAAAGTAATTCTTTAATTGTTGCGAAAATTTAACCCTTTCAGTCCCAAATCTTTTATGACTACTTTCCAATATAATGGGCTTTTATTCCCTATCCCATTTGTGACTCTATAGTTTAACTATACCATTTTCCCTTTAAGATGGAGGAGCATTTGTATGGTTTTTTGAAAGGTGCAGAGGGACTGAATAATTACAAAGCATAGAGATCTCTTAAAACAGCATAGAAATCTATTTCTCGAAATGTCTTAAAATTTACCTACCTCTCTCTACTTAATTTCTAAGTACTTTAAATAACAAAGATTAATAACACTTATGATTGAAATCATTGCATTCCCATTAATTCTAATAATCTCACTTCTTTTAAAAGAAGTTTTTTAAACAATAAGAAAAAATAAGAAAAACAAACTTCACATGTTTTTACAAATTTTCCTTAACTAACCTATGCTAAGTTATAGCAATTATATGTCTTAAAATTACCATAATTTTTAGATTGCATTAGTTGACAGAAAATGAACAAACAACTGGCTGAACATGAAGGGTACTATGATGTAGTTTCTAACTTGATATGTAAACTAATTGTTTTGTGCTTTTAATTTCCTCAAAAACTTTAAAAGCTGATTAAATTTGATTCCCTTCAAACTTGAATCAAAGATGTATCTCAACAAAGTCAATTCTAATAAACTCTGATGTTTTTTCAGCTAGGGTTAAGACTAGAGACTCTAGAATAACATCCTTTCTCTTTCTCTTTACAACAATACCATTCTGAAATTAGTTGACACAACACTTTGACAAAAGTATTCCATATGCAGAGCTCATATAAAAAATCTTCAATAAAATGAAGTTGCCTCTTCAACCGATTCCTCCATGAAATAAATATCAAAGTATATAAACACCATCCTTTATTTTTCGAACCCCTTATCCTAAGGACTAGGCATATCCATTTCTTCAATTCTCTGACACAAGCAGGAATTGGACGCTTGAGTTAGATGGTCAACAAAGTGCTGCAAAATATCCTCAAATACAAGAATAATTTACAATCATAAATATTTTCCTTTTGAAGATTTGATGTGAGGCATGGGAAAGCTTTCATTTATTGGTTCAATTAATCCAAATTTTATAAGTTTTCTTATGACTTGAAATCGAAAGTGGAACCAATGAAATCAAAAGTAAATCAGCAAGCAATCAAAATCCCATAATCTTAACATAGCTGTCTTCGAACACCTCTGGCAACTGACAATTAATCAGGCTGTGAGACTTACCTCTTTTTCTCATTCCCACTTCAACAATACAATGATTGCATTAGCTGACAAATAAATACATTGACAAAAATATTCCCCCATGCAATGTTTAAATTCAAACCTGCAATATAAACCAAAGTTTGTCCTTTCTTCCAATTGCTTCTGTAAAGTTAGAAAATCTTTCTTAAATTTCATCCAATGAATTACTGCGTTAATAAAGGTTGGGATGACCCTAATCTTTTGCGCCAGTGGCACCTTACAGGATAAACAGCCTTATGAGATGAAAAAAGCCTATGCCTTAGATCACGGATTGAAACAAATAAAAGAAGGCAAGATTTTAGAGCCATCTCTGTCTTACAAGGCCACAGGCGCAAAAAATAAGAGACTTGTGAAATGCAGTAACCTCATTGGTGGAAACTTGATATGTTTTTTAATTGTTTCGTTTTTAGGGGTCTTGGGAAATCATCATTCATTTCTAATATAATGAATGAACTAAAATTATGCCCTGATGATGGTTGCGTGGAAAAGATGAACTTTAAAAATTTAAAAGAATTTTTTGCAAAGCTTAAATCTGTCATGACTTATGCTTCAACAAAGTGCGGTCCAAAAATGAGCCAATACTTAGCATTTTAGTATGAGCAAATACTTAGCATTTGGATTTAGAGGCTTGTATCTCTCTCAATTTTTCTGCTACGACTCTAATACTTTGCACATGCCTTTTTATACCTTATAAGATCAATATACCAACATAAGCAATCACAAAAAATGGTTGTATGGTCCCATTATGAGCATGTTTTTAGCATTGGGTATGGCTTTTTTTTAATCCACCAGCACCAGTTAGATAAACACAAAAGACTATGATATTGATATATGCATACTCGAGGCATTCAAAAAGATAGAAAAACCAAATTTGGCCGATATAAAGTATTCCAGGGTCCTTTTATGAGCAAAAATTTAGCATTGACTGGACTTAGAGTTCTTGATGGCCATCTCTTTATGCTAAAATTTGAAAACCCGAAGGTTATTGTTATTTCATAGCTCATTTAGGCGCTATTTGATGCTTGGATCATTCACGAAGCTTAAAAAGTCTTTTCTGTGGTCTTTGTCATAGTTAAATGGACCAAACGAGCATATTTTAGCATTTTACGGAAAATGTTAACTATTTGCTCGATTCTGGACCCTGAAAAGGTTTTGAACATCAAATAAGTTATCATTAATGTTTGATACACAATTGAACAGAACTTCATGAGGTTATTTTTATGTTCCTAGGTCTCAAAATGAGCTGAATTTAGCAAAAATTAGACTAGGTGTAAAGTTAATTTTAGTAAGAGAAGCAGAATAAATTGCAGTATTTCCAGTGGAAAATGCTAAATTTAGCTCCAAACCGGCCCTTTAACAGCTCAAATGTTTTATTGGTGTTAATAACTTGATTATTAAACTACTTCAAAGGAAGTTATGAAGGTTTTACACCCACTCAAGCCTTTTAATTAGGTGTTTAGAAACATACTAGTAATTCTGCTGCAGTATTTTCAG
>NW_027103416.1:8079-9949 GCF_902728285.1 Clytia hemisphaerica
CACAGTTAAGATAAACACAAAAGAACTATGATATTGATATTATGCATACTTGAGGCATTCAAAAAGATAGAAAAACCAAATTTGGCCGATATAAAGCATTTCAGGGTCCTTTTATGAGCAAAAATTTAGCATTGACTGGACTTAGAGTTCTTGAAGGCCAATGTCTTTATGCTAAAATTTGAAAACCCGAAGGTTATTGTTTTTTATAGCTCATTTAGGCGCTATTTGATGGATGCTGATCATTCACGAAGCTTAAAAAGACTTTTCTGTGATCTTTGTCATAGTTAAATGGACCAAAAAAGAGCAGTATTTTAGCATTTTAACGGAAAATGTTAAATATTTGCTAGATTCTGGACCCTGAAAAGGTTTTGAACATCAAATAAGTTATCATTAATGTTTGATACACAATTGAACAGAACTTCATGAGGTTATTTTATGTTCCTAGGTCTCAAAATGAGCTGAATTTAGCAAAAATTAGACTAGGTGTAAAGTTAATTTTAGTAAGAGAAGCAGAATAAATTGCAGTATTTCCAGTGGAAAATGCTAAATTTAGCTCCAAACGGACCCTTTAACAGCTCAAATGTTTTATTGGTGTTAATAGCTTGACTATTAAACTACTTCAAAGGAAGTTATGAAGGTTTTACACCCACTCCAGCCTTTTAATTAGGTGTTTAGAAACATACTAGTAATTCTGCTGCAGTATTTTTAGCGGAAAAATGCTAAATTTAGCTCCAAACGGGCCCTTTAACAGCTCAAGTGTTATATTGGTGTTAATAACTTGATTATTCAACTATTTCAAAAGAAGTTATGAAAGTCTCACACCCAATCAAGGCTTTTACTTTGGTGTTTTGGCACTTATTGTCAATGGGGAAATAGGTGCTAAAAAAGTGCTCTAAAAAGGGCCCCACAATAGGAAAATGTGGGCCTTTTAACAATAGGCTGCTTTAATTGCCATCCCTCTATGAGAATCATTGGTCAGATAGACAACTTCCTGGGTTTTTAGCTCTGATTTAGATCATTTTCCAGAACACATACAAATGCTAAAATTTGCTCCTAACTGGCCCCTACAACAGCTAGAATTTTGGGAAAAGAACTTTTTGGGGTCCTATCATCACTACTAACATCCTGTGAAAATTTTGGACCTCCAAGTTACCCCAATCAAAATTTAGCTTTTTTGAAAAAGCCAAAAATGAAACAATTAAAAAACATGTCCATATTTACGCTTGGTAAATTCGCAAACATCAAACATGCTCACCCCTGTCGTATTAATCAGCTTGAGTATGTATTCAAAGAAAAAGACCTTGGTAGGTATCAGTGAATTCAACCCCCCTGGCTCTTAGGGGAGGGGGGGCTAGAACCTAAAGTTCTGGCTGGGGGCTCTTTTTCCCTAAGATCAGGGGGGGGCTAATTACTCAGGGGGCTATTAGTTTAGGTCTGTTGACTGGGGGCTAACCTAACAACTTTTTCCAAGAACTAAGAAATTTTTCTTTGTACATTTTGGTATTTTGTTTGTGTAATAATGAAGTCGTACTATTGACGTTTTTGATTAGAATTTCAAAAGAAGACATTATACATTTGGTATCTCTTTCTCTTGTGTGGACATGCAAAATGAATTGTTTGAAATTTTTTCCATTCTAACATTTTTGTTTTTATTTGTATTGTGGTGTGTGCGTGCGGGTGTGTGATATGTGATAAAGTTTGTTTATTGAAATGAATGACAAATAAAGAGCGCAGCTATTTTCATGTGGTGTTTACAATTTTCTTAAGTTAGAATTGTCTTCTACTCACTTTTTTCAAAATAACAGTTTACTTTTCTTATAATTTTTTTTTGTATTTTGGTAGGGGGGCTGTCTATTTCGAATTTTGGTGG